>NW_012267328.1:3912845-3916000 GCF_000151885.1 Dipodomys ordii
ACCACTTTGGAAAGTAGTATGGAGGTTCCTCAAAAGACTCCACATAGAGCTCCCCTATGACCCAGCAATCCCACTTTTGGGCATCTACCCAAATGTTGACAAACAAGACCATACTAAAGCTACCAGCATGACTATGTTTATTGCAGCATTATTTATCATAGCTAAGATATGGAACCAACCCAGATGCCCCTCAGTAGCTGAGTGGATCAAGAAAATGTGGTATATATACACAATGGAATTCTATGCCTCCATCAGAAAGAATGACATTGCCCCATTTGTCAGGAAATAGAAAGAATTGGAAAAAAATTATATTAAGTGAAATAAGCCAGGCCCAAAGAAACATAGGTCCCATGGTTTCCCTTATTTGCAATAACTAGTATATGTCTGAGACAAGCAGAAAAGGCCAGATAAGTTGATGTTAGGGAAATGAACCCTAAGATATGTATTCAAATGTTGTTTTTTCTTTCATGAGATTGTTTCTAACATATTCATAAGATTATTTCTTTGTTGCTTTATATGTCCCTCCTCCACGGTATAACCCCTGCTTTCACTATATTTGATGTTGGTATAATTTGTGGAGGGGAAGGGAAAAAAACAAATTGTTTAAATAGGGATACAAATGGACCCATTGCAACAATGAGATGTACAAGTCGTTATGTTGAAAATGAACTTTACAACTTTGGTGGGGGGGGGAGGGTTGGGTAGGGGGGGAGGAGGTATGGAAGGGATAGGAAGGGGAAACAAAGGAGGAGGCTACATGCTTGATAAGAAATGTACTCATTATCTTGCCCATGTAATTGTAACCCCTCTGTATGGTATTTTCACAATTTAAAAAAATGTACTTGTTAAGAGTCATTGGGTAAGCCAGGCACCTGTGATCCTAGCCAGTTTGGAGGCTGAAAATAGAAGGATTGCTGTCTGAGGTCAGCCTGAGTGGAAAGTTTGTGCAACTCTACCCAGAAAATGACCAGCAAAATCACAGGATAAGCATGTGGCCCAGGAACAGAAGGAGTTACTTGAATTCTGAGTTTTGCATTGACAGGCTGTACATTTTATATGTTTGACCTCACAAGATTAATCAGTGCAGAAAGGACTTACTCATTTCCATACACAAAAATATGTAATAGTTAAGGAAAGGTATCCTTGTCCTGTGTATTGAAGAACCATAAAATCTTAGTTCAAGAATCCACACCTGCCTTGAGGAAACACACTGACTCACCCTTGTTTAAACTCTCTCTGTCTCCATTTTCTAATCTAGTAATAGAATATTCCTCAGTGACAAAACTAAAATAATGGAACTCAGTTTGCTTATTACATTCTTGTCATAAAATACAAAACTTGGTAGAAGGCCATTTTTACTCTTTGATGTAATCAAATTTAATGATAAATTCATCAAGGATTGAGTCTAGCTTATCAAGTCCTACGTAATCTAACCGTTGATACAATTGTCTTCTATCATCAACTCAACAATCCCCATACCAGTTCTCCATAATGTCAAACAGAGGAGAAAGACAAAAGGGAAAAAAGACACTGACACACTGTATTTGGGGAATTAAAAAAAAAAAAAAAACCTTCCTGGGCCTTCTGCCCTTTGTATAATGCCTTTTGTAACAACAAATGACAAAAATTGAGTTTATCAAGAGAGACTTTTGGAGCATAAAAGTTTAATTAGATGTTATTTTATACGTTCTTGGAGGTTATTTCGCAATTATCTTTGATTATATAGAATTAAATATACTAAGACGTTAAAAATGAGATAAGCTAGTTCAATTTATGGGCTATTTTACTTTCCCTTTCAAATCCTACTTTAAAAGCCATTCTCATATTCAACTTATTCCTTCTGAAATATTCAATCCAGTTCTAATTAAATCATCCCGCTTTTCATCCGACAGGTCAAGGCCCTTCTGCCCAAGGCCAGTGGTCACCTGTCTGTCCAATCACAGCCTGGGAAAGGAAGGCAAGCAGCTTTATTCAGGGCGTAGAGTCATTATTAAAATATTTACGGAAATGAGGTTCCTCACAATATCGATCACAAGTTAAACTCTACAACACTCCGCCATTTGTGATCATCACCTTCTTCAAGACTTCACCATTCCGGACCATGGGACATGTACACAAGGCAGGCAGGAAAGCATTCATCAGGAACTCTCAGCTGCTTTTCCTTTCATAACCTTGACTTTGCTTATCTTGACAAGATCTATGGAATATCTTTGGTCTTCTGGTTGGGTATTGTGAGTCAAGAAGACTCTAAGAGGGAAGAAGACAAGATACAGCTTTCTACCAATCTTCCCACATTTGATTTTCAAAGGAATACAGGTTGAATCTGTTCCCTGTTTATATCCACCATAAAGCAGGTACCTTCCTGTTGATATTATTTCAGATAGAATTGCTCTTCTCCCTCTCAGGGACTGTGTATGAATACTACGTTCCTTTCTTTTTTTTTAAATCCCATTTGGTATTCCTTTGGTAATTAATACCTAAATTGGTATTAGGAAAAAGTATGGTAAAACCACAGGCTACCTCAAAGATGCTAAAGAGAGATTTCTCAAAAGAAGACGTAGAAATGGCCAACAGAACCATGAAGAAATGCTCCAAATCTCTGGCAATAAATGAAATGCAAATCAAAACAATACTGGGATCCCATCTCAACCACAAAGAAAGGCCATCCTCAAGAAAACAACACATTCTAGCAGGGAAGCAGGGGTAAAAGGAATCCTAATAAGGAGAGGGGGAGGGAAAGTCATGCAACTGCTATGGAAGGAGGTTTGGAGATTCCTCTAAAACTAAACACAGACCTACTCTACCGTCCAGCGGAGCCAGAAAATCACTGAGCTCGGAAGATTGTGGTTTGAAGCCATCACAATGAGGCTCAGGGACAGTGTTCAGGCCTGGCAAAGAAGAAAGAAAGATGTACAGGGCGGGGAGGGGGGGCAGGGGTGGAGATGGGAAGGGATGGGAAGGGGAAACAAAGGAGGAGGCAACAATGCTTGATAAGGAATGTACTGATTACTTTGTCCATGTAATTGTAACCACTCTGTATGGTATTTTCACAAGAAAGACAGGAAGGAAGGAAGGAAGGAAGGAAGGAAGGAAGGAAGGAAGGAAGGAAGGAAGGAAGGAAAGAATTTTTTAAAATACAAAAACATAAGGAAAAG
>NW_012267328.1:3916050-3920277 GCF_000151885.1 Dipodomys ordii
GGCTCAAGTGGTAGAGCGCTAGCCTTGAGCTGAAGAGCTGAGGGACAGCACCCAGGCCCAGAGTTCAGGCCCCACAACTGGACCCAAAAAAAAAACAGTTACATAGATAGATAGATAGATAGATAGATAGATAGATAGATAGATAGATAGATGAGTATGCTTATAATCAAAAGAATATTTTCATGTGATAAAAACGTTAAAGATTACTGAGTTTTTCACATAAATCCTGGTTTCAATACTGAAAGATGGATTGAGGGTACTGAGTAAATTAGCAAACAGAATCTCTAAAAATCAAAGAAGAATTGTGAAAAGCGACAACAAAATGCTGAACAGAAACTAATGGATATTTGTGACAGTAAATGATCTTATACAGGGAACTACTGGCAGATCCGAGACCCTTTAGAAACAACACAGAGAAATTCATTTCCAGGGCAGAAGGAGAGGCGGCTGGATCTACAAAGAAGATCTGAAGTTAAAGGCTCATTTTCTAGAGCTCAGCCTGTGGGATATGCACAGCCATTAAGTCCAACCTCTTCCGGCTATGATTGCCAGACACATCCAAATATTTCAAAAACACCTGCGGCAGAAAATTTAAACATAATCCTCACGCAGAGCTGAGATGCGAACCACATAGTTGACCAGAATGACAATTTTTTAAAGACGTGGGACAATATGAGGATATAAATGACAGTGTTTCGCTAAATGTCTATTTGTTTCTCAACTAAGGTCACATACACAGGGTCATACACATGTCTATGCACCCACAGTGTGTGAACAGGAGGTCTCTCATGGTGTAAGTCCTTTGAACAACTAACTCACAGTTGAACTAAAGGAATAGCAGGAAGCTACACTGTTGTGTGGGGGCGAGGTCAAAGGGAGGGGGGATGGACAGACGGAGGGAGGCAGGTTGGGAGAATGCACTCCTAATGTTCAGTGTGAACACGGGACCAGGCAAACTGAGGTTCACGGGCGGGGCTGGGAGAGAAGGAGGGGAATGATGGAAGGGTGACATTGGTCAAGACGTGCTTGCAAACTGTCCTGCTGAATTGAGAGCCCTGGGTACAACTACTTAAAGATGGTGCAAGTGAAACGTTGAAGGGCCTTAAATGAAGGGAGAAAACAAGGGGGATGTGGAAGGGGTGGCACTGATCAAGGTGTCTCGTGCTCATTACCTGCAACCTCCTTGAACAATGACTTGATCACAAAATACGTCAGGATAAAGTTGAAAAGAAATGCATTTTCTTTGTACAAAACATCCCCTGCCTTTGCGAACGTTCTCTCTCTCTTGGTCTGTCTGTCTGTCTGTCTGTCTCCCTCTTCTGCTGCTGTGAATCAGACGCTTACTTCGGAGGACACTCACTTGTCTGGCCTGCCTGGGCTCCAGCGATTTGTCTTCCTGCTCTACACGACTCACAGAGGTGGCCTTGAACAATGTACAGAGGTCACCTTGAACCATGGCTTCCTGCCTTGTGCTGCTCCCCGAGTTTACCTTGAACAAGGCACCGGACCGAGTCTTAGTAGGTTTTCCCAGGTTCACCTCCCAGTATTTCCTTGATTTTTTTTTAAAAGGATGCTGAAATGAAATTGTTCCTTTTAACTTCTCCCATCGTGAAATTTCTCAACAAAAAAACTCTACACCAAAGCACAGCGTCCGTGAACACTTCCTGCATTCGTGAGATGAAAACATACATCAATTCTAACAAAGTAGACAGCTAAACCTTATACTTCCTCTCAATAGCTACTTATGGCCAATTCCTAAGAGGTTGCTAGATTTCATCATAATCTATTCTATTTAGAAGTCAGGGCCAAACTGATTTCCAAAGTTACTCTCTCTGCAGGAAAATAAGAGAGTTCAGCCCATTTGGCCCACACTTTAGAGTAAGGCTAAGATGGATAACTGACTGGTATTTGGATCTCTTCTTCAAGCCTCTTGCCCATTTTTCTCATAGATCATCTCTTCTTTCTCTTATTCACTAGCTGTCATTTATTTAATGTTTTGGACCCCCCCCTTTTTTTTGGTTGGTCATGGGTCTTGAACTCTGAGCCTGGGCGCTGTCCTTCAGCAATTCTGATCAAGGTTAACACTCTATCACTTGAGCCACAGCACCACTTCTGGGTTTTTTTGGTGGTTCATTGAAGGTAAGAGTCTCCTGGACTTTTCTGCCAGAGCTGGCTTTGAACTGAGATCCTCAGATCTCAGCCTCCTGAGTAGCTAGGATGACAGATGTGAGCTACCAGTGCCCAGCTGGACATCATTTCTTAATAGAGTGAGGCAGGGAAAAACATGTTTAAACTCTCAAGTTTTCTGGGAGATTTCCATTTTCCTTTATAGCTTATACTTTGGGTGTCCTTTTTTAAGAGTCATTGTTACATTTCTTAGTAAAGACAGTATTCTATATTTTATATTAGATATTTTGCATTGTTCCCCTGTGCATGTGCATGTGTGCACACACAGACTTGTGTCCTTGGAATTAATTTGTGTGTGTGTGGGTCATGGGTCTTGAACTGTGGGCCTGGGCACTGTCCCTGAGCTTTTGTGCTCAAGGTGAGCACTCTACCGCTTGAGCCACAGCACCACTCCCAGTTTTCTGGTGGTTCACTGGAGATGAGGGTCTCATGGACTTTCCTCCCCTGGGCTGGCTTCCAACTGTGATCTTCAGATCTCAACCTCCTGAGGAGCGGAGATTACAGGTGTGAGTCACCTACACCGACTTGGAGGTAATTTTTAATAGCTAGCATGAAGTAGGGGTCAAATCAATTGTTTTCATTCCCTTATATTCTCCTTAGCACTCGATTTGGATTTGTAGCTCTTGAATCTGTGACTGAAAATCTTTCAGGGTTTGGTCACGTTCTGCGTCATCTTCTCTTCAGATGTGACTTACACACCAATTTCTGCCCAATTTTTCCTACATTCCAACTACAGCTACCAACATTATTTTACTCTATCAATTTTTTTCAATTATTCTGCCATTTTTACTCTTTGGCTCTTTTTTTCATTATAGATATTTATTTCCCATTTATTCCTCACTTGATTTTCTTTCCAACTATGTCTAATATATATAATGCTGATCATCTGATTTATGCGTTTTATTTAATATTATTCTATTTATTACTTTGAAATGTCAAGTCCTCTGTAAATATCCAATCCTTGTTTTAGATTTTATTTTCGTTTTTGGCAGAGGGAACGCCATTACTCCAAAAGCTGTACCTGATAAGTGTTTTTGTTGCTTTTCCACCTGCTGTTTTGGTTGTTTTTTTTTTTTATTGGTTGATAGATTGTGCTCATTGATTTTTAAAAGCGTGCACTAATACTTTCAGAGAGTATTAATATTTACTTTGTAAGAGTGCTGAGGATAACGATCAGCCTTTACATCTTCTCTCCTAACTGGTATGGTTCTAATCTGACACCTATAACTCCCTTTGCCCTAAATAGCTGCCTGATGATATTCCTGAAACCCAGACATGGATGGGAAAATATCCAGAAAAAAGGCTACTTTTCCAGGCAATTTCCCTTTAATCTCTTACTAATTCTGTGGGGGGTTTTCCAGTCATCTTTCTCCAGTCTAATTTTTCTAGTCCTCTTCAGCAGGAAAAGCTTGATCTAAATTATCTACACCATCACTGGAAGCTCCATCACACAATTTTTTTTTGTATTTTAGTTTATGACACTGGCATAGCTCCAAATAGAAGCATAAGGCAGGCTGTAAGAAAATGTAGGTGTTACAGAAACTGCAAAGCGTGTTGGTGTGGAAAGATGAAATTTCTCAGCTTAGACTATTATCCTCATTTGAATCAAACCACTTTCCTCTCAGTCAAAACATGCAAATAGCAAAAGGAGAAATGTAAATAGATTTCCTGGAACTGACTTGTTTAAATTTGAGCTTACTCAAATAAATTTCAAAAGAAATCATTTTTTAAATTGTTATAAAAGGGGAAAAGGAGGACTGAGCGTGAGCTTTATAGCCGATTGATTAGGGTAACTTGTATATGTGTTTGAAAATGGGACAATAAAATCTCCCATTGCACAACCAATCCACACCAACAAAAATGGTTAAAAATCAAAACTGTTGGAGAGAAAGATCACAGTTTTAGAGACAAGACTTTAGATGACTGCATGTTTACTTAAGTCTTAAGAATCTTTGACTTCCACATCATTGGTCATTCAAATAGTTAACAAGTTTTGAGTATGAATATATATATATATATATACACACACATATATATGTG
>NW_012267328.1:3925007-3934705 GCF_000151885.1 Dipodomys ordii
AAACAAAGGAGGAGGCAACAATGCTTGATAAGGAATGTACTGATTACTTTGTCCATGTAATTGTAACCACTCTGTATGGTATTTTCACAAGAAAGGAAGGAAGGAAGGAAGGAAGGAAGGAAGGAAGGAAGGAAGGAAGGAAGGAAGGAAGGAAGGAAAGAATTTTTTAAAATACAAAAACATAAGGAAAAGATAAAAATAGCTCAGTTTACCACATCTACCTCACTACTATTATTGAATTAGCATCAATAGTTTACACCTATATTACAAATATCAGAGTGAGGTAGACAGGCTGTACCCTAAAAAGAACTGTTTTCATCATCAACGTCAAATTCAGTAGCCAAAGACACTTGCTCCAATATAAGAAAATGGATTCTAGTCTTTTCCAATCAATGTTTTATCCCTCTCACATTTCCAGCCTTCTCTTTACTAATTGTGAGCTCAGTTCAATTGTGCCGCCATCTGCTTTCCAAATACCATGTCACCATTTTTGCATTTGAATTCCTATCAGACAAGGGCTCAGGCCAGGCAAGAATCAATATCTAATATGTTTCCCCACGCAGTTCTCAGCATTTTTATCTAGAACTCAAACAACTGGAAGCGTTCGCCGTACCACCTTTAATCAAGTGTAACCGCAAACTACAAAGAATGGAAAATGAAATGAATGTAAGACATTTCACACTCTGAGCAGCCGGATGATAATAAGTTTCCACCTGTTAACATATTAATACGATGTTAAAGAGTACACGCTGCCCGAGGTAGTACAAGTCGGTGCAATTTCACATGTGTCAAGAAATGCTTTGCTTGTTAGCAACTGTATCAAAGAAGAGTGGATTCCAAGGAGGAAATGTGATTGGGTAATACAGAAAGGGGGAACTCTTTTATTTCTGGAGTTATGATTTTTTTAACGGCGAAAAGCACTGAATAATAGTGCAGAGATTGGCCCTAATTGATCATTTCCATCAATCATGTCTGTGGTTGGTGGGCTCCATTTTAAAAGGGGCATTCTAGGGTAATGCACAGAGGGAAAGTCTGGTGGAGGAAAGGGGTGTGCCCCGAAGTGGACTCAATGCCAGGCAAAGGAAAGCCAAGCTAATCTTGTTTGGGATTAGAGGCTGCTCAGTGATGTTGAAAATTATTATTTCACTGTCTTCCTTCACGTGATTGCTCTCTGTGGGATAAACTGCGCTGTGCTAAACTAATAAATAAATAAAAAATAAAAGTACATATAAATACACACAAAGAAAAGAAAACAGGACAAATATCCCCACAGATTGGAATTCAAGTTGTAAAGAGATTATGACAGCCTCCATCGAACTCAAAGCCAACGGGCAGCACAAGATTGTCCAGCGAAGAGCCTGCGTGAGGAGCGAGCTGAAGGCAACAGAAACAAATAAAATAAAATAAAGTAGCTATGAGTTACAGTCCGCACAAGCCTGGTCTACAGCAAGTCTTGCTTCCTGTGAGACCTAAGAGGGCAGAGCAAGCCCACCTCCGATGCTTTGCTAGACACACCTCCTTTCAGAAGCATTTAGCAAGAACAGAACAGGGGAATTCAAATGAATCTCTAACCCTACTGTTTTAAAGAGATCAGAGAAAGGACCAGGCATTGTTTGTTTCCAAGAGCAGAGAAACAGAAAAATCATGAGAAGAAATTCACATTAGTCTTTTAAAAATAATATTACTGAAAAGCCATGGAGATTGCAGTTAGCACGCTGTCAGATGCTTTCCTTTCTCATCCACTCCCAACAGGGAAGGCGAAGGAGCTCTCGAGTCCTGATTTCTATGTACTGACTCATTAATTTTATGTTCCTTTGGGCCACTAGTATATTCCTAATTAATACAAAAGACAATAGTTGTTGATGAATGAATGAGCAACAGCTGTAGTGACGCTCTGTGATCATTTTTGGTTTTGAGGGTAGAAGGCATTTTGATTTTTCTCCCAGAATACTATAAAAGTCCTGGGTAAAATAATGCAAATGCAAGGGCCAACTCGCACAGCAAACAATAAAGAAAATGTGATGAAACATAGTCGTGGTTTCACTAAAAAACAGAAATGCACCCTGACGCAACCTCCCATCGGGAAGGAAGCAAGACTGAACTCATGGGGAAGCAGGACTGGTCAGGCCCTGAGATCCTTGAGGAAACAGATAATTGAGGAAGCTTTGCAGCAGTCACTGGAGCTAAAACACACACACACACACACACACACACACACACACACACACACACACAGGATCCCTCTGAGACCACCAAGATATAGCACACTATAACAGAATGCATTGTAGATGGCATGTCTGCCCATTGAGTAGAAAAACAAACTTCACCTTAAGTTTTCTACTGAGCAAAGACATCTAGTAATGTTCTCTGATCAATGACAAGTAGTGTCCATTTTCTCCACGTAGTTGCTCGTGGACTAATATATGTTTTATATAACTGGGTTTATACAGACCACATAATACTGGGGAAAATTTAGAAGTGTAGCATCCGTAAAGACAGCCATGCCTAAATAAATTATTTGATCACATCTTTCCATGAAATACTGCCAGATAATGATAGGTAGGCAGTCCAGCACAGAGTAAAAGCTATCCTAAATGAAGTTAATCATGGGAAGATCTGCATTCTCTTAAAATGTAGAATAAAAAAAGTTATAGCATTAAATAGTTAATTGAAAGTAATTTCACAGTACTGTTAAAGTGCTGTAAAACATTTCCACATACTTGTGGGGACTTCTGCCTGATCAATTGTAAGTTGAAGGTACACTAAGTCATTCTTTTTTAAAAAAATTTGTATTTTACCATAGTTAAAAGGAGGAGAAATGCCAGACCGATGTAATACTAAACATATTATAAACAATAAGCTTGCTTGCTATAAAAATACTACGTTGTGTCTAAGATGATGGGGTTAAAAAAATCACGTAACATTGTCAGTCCAATCTCTTGGTACATGTGACATTTTATTTCTAATTTAGAATTCCAAAATTATCTCTGCATAGTAAATTCCGTTGGCATCATCTTATCCTAGAATGTGGCTCTTTCATATCTCAAACATCCCATGTGCTTTGAATGATTTTCACATAAAGCAGTTCCAGACACACATGACACTGCTCACAGGCTTCCTAACCATGTACATGTATGAAGAGTCATGAATACACTATGCTTTAATTTTCAGAATACTGCACACCAATTCATGGAGCAACCTTACTTCTCTGATGCTTGTCACACAGCAGCCTGTTTGATTTAAAATAACTTTCATCCAATGGTTTTCAAAGGAAAAAAAGTAATATTTTTCATGGTTCTTTACATTGAAAATGTTCTGCTGATTGTTACTGAGTGACCAAAATATCACGAATTGAATAGTTTTGCTTATTGCTCCTCAGAAACCCAGAGAATTTCTTCTATAGTCAATGATTCTTTTAATGAAATTTTAGCCACCAGTGTGTGGTAATCATAAAAAAGAAGTTGCTCAAGTTGTTATCCATTATTTTTTGATAAGCTTATAATAGATCGACTTAAATTCAATGGACATCTTCACATAGCACACTTTCATCTAAGAATTGGATATCGATCTTTCTCTAAACACAGGCTAATGAGTTATGAAGCTGCTGTGTAGTTACAGTCCACTAACCTCTAAAATTCAGCAAAAGAAAAACTGTGCAGTATTTGCCATTTTTAAGGAAAAAAATATATAACATTGTTAATAACCAAGTGGGTTTTAATGATGGTGTGGGAACTGTAATCATCTTGCATATTGTAAAGTGCCACATTGAGTAAGTATTGTTACAGATACTCATTTGAAACTTTAAAAACACTAATATAAATACTCTCTGACACTAAGAATATAGTTATTTTGAAACTCACTACTTTTGCTATAAGAAATCTAACATAGTCATATATACTCCCTTGGAAAGACAATAAGGTATTGAAAATGAATTACACAAATGATGAAAACTCATACAATGAAGTCTAAATATTGTCTGAAGTTTCATTGATCATTTTCTCTCTGATGGATAACACAAATTGAGCTTAAGCTGTTTCTGTAATTTACACAAGTGTGTTTCAAAAAATAATCACTTATAAAATAAGTCTGGAAGTCTAAAGACAAAGAAAAAATCTCTAAGTAGTTGACTATATTCCTCATGCACTCAAACTTCTCCAGCAGAAGAGTGAATATTTTATATTAAAAATTATGAAAAAGTCATTTCATATGGAGTGTTTCATATGGCTATTAAATACTGATTATAAAATGGGATTACATATATATACATATATAAATTCTAGCCATGTCCCTACTACTGCCCTTCTGAACTTCTTGAAGATCAAGCTCATCATAAGCATATAAAATATAAAATTAAATGGTGTCCCTGAACCTACAGGGATTTCTTGAGATTTCAATGTTTTTTCTTACCCCCTTCTCCAAATCCTATACCCTCTGCCCTCTGTCTTCAAAGAATGTGGGGTTTTTTCTTAATTGTAGAATTTGGAAAATTATATTTGACTTTTTCCCTAATAATAAATGAACTACAAATTTTCTGAGAGAGCAGTAATGTTTTCATGCCTGATTCTAATCCTTACCCTGCCGTACTACAGAGGAAAGTCTATTAAAACAGCTCATCAAGTTTTAAAAGGTAAAATCAGAGTGTGCTTTGGGCTCTGTTTGACTGTTTCAAATAGGGTAAAAAAAATGTTCTTTCATCACTTTACTGCGATGACGAAGTTATTTCATAGTTCTGATTCACTCGATAACTTGAGGCATTCCGATGTATTGGGGTGAACAATGGAAGAAGAGAGCCTAATCAAGTTGCAGTGTGTGCACACACAGATATGTCAAATTAAAACCCCTGTGTAGGACTGTTTGAAGGTAACGAAATAAATTCAGTAAGAATAAAAAATAAATATGGAAAGGTGAAAGAGTTAAAAAGTACTATATCCGGATGTCACTTGAAAAGTGAAGCTTGTTGGACTCCCTGATTCTTCCTGCTCCCCACTGGATACACTTCTGGCCTCTCTTCCTCCTTGTTCTCTCTGATTCCACAATTTATAACTCATCCCCTGACTTTCGGCACAAAGAGCCAGGTGTCTGCAAGTGCTCCCACACGCTTTCTCCTCTCAAATGAGAGTCCATGTTCGGTTTACTAGGATCCGGGACATAGGAGCATCGTGCCATGTCTCACCAACTTCTTCAAAAGGGGGGAAAAAAAAGAATTCTTCAGGCTTGCGTTTGCTTCATTTTTATACAAGCCCTGGCTTGTGGAAGATTTTGTTGAACAGACAGGAGCTGTCGAGAGCAAATCCCAGTGTTCTCTGCATCTTTCCCGCTTTGATTGTGTTCTTCCAGGAGTGCTGTTTGGTATTATTACTGCTCTACTTTCTCTTTGTCCTCTTGTACCTCCTCTTCCTTCTGCTCTCCTTCTTCAGATCAGTTATTTGTAATCACAGATGAGAAAAATTAAAATATAAATATTTTATAGTCATGAAACCAAATGGCTCAGAGGAGTCACTTTCTTAAGATGGGGATATTTGTTTCCATTTGGAAACTTTTCCTATGGTACAAAATGATAAAGACTTTTATCTTTATTAATTCTCAATTAAGGTAAATTATTTAACAGGATTACATGCTGGGTTACAATGGAACATAACTAATATAGAGACATACAGTGTATGATACTGTTGTTTACCAAGATGGAAATAAACCATGTTATATTTCAAACTCATCCCAGAGGCTATTTTAAACTTCTCATTTAAAATACAGTTTAATATTCTTTGTCTTGGCATAAACAAAATTACATTTAATATTATTGAAGATGTGTTTTGTTTAATGAAGCTGTTACACAACTGTGTTTTAATATGCCACCAGTAAAAAAAGGATTAAATTATGTTGGCATAATTGTCATCAATTATGTATTGTATAAATGCAAATATATTACTAATTGAACTTATTTTACATAGCTGACGTTTTACTAAGGCTTTAAGTTCCATAAAAGATATGAGGAAAATCCTCTTTGTTTTTTTTTTTCTTTTTTGCTTACTTATTTAGAGACTACTAAGGACACACCAGAAACCAGTATATCAATAAAAGCTATGCAAAGAGATTATCACCTCCCCAATTTCTTTCTTGATTTCCCCCCTTTACTAGTAAGGTCAATTAAAATTATTCTTGTCATTCAGTTCTTCATTTTTCAAAATTTTTCAAATTAATTTAATGTTATTAACAAACCCAAATAATTATTTGGACTCCGAGGCTGCTTAATTATAGTGGAAATTCTTAATTTTGACTTTAGAAGATGTTACATTGTAGGGTATGACACAGAACAGGAAAAGTAGGAACACTTCAGAATTGCTTTCTTCTATGAGTACAGTCTGAAAATCTTGCCAAATTGGCTTTTTCAAAATAAGGAAAAGTAACAGGAGGGTTACAAAATTCCAGAGGTATTTACATAGTGAATTGTTCAACTCTTCCTACCCCCCATTCCCTCTCCCCCCAAGGCTTAGAAGGCACCAGTAGCAACAGAACATGGTTAAGTGCTCTTCCTATTCTGTGTGCTCAACGAAATGTCACTTGATGATCGGCTTGAAACTTCCCTGAAAAGTTCCCCTTCCAAAAGCTCCTTTATTGGATCTAACTCGGAGATCATCCACTTTTTATGCACCCACTACAGCTCATGAGGTGAGGGATATCGTATCAATGTACAATAGATTTATTTCTAAATACAACAATGACCAATCTAAAAGGAATTTGGGTACATGGCTCAGTGTACAATGGTTCTGAAGTAATAAAATATAAGTACAAGACTGTAAACTAAATGAAGAAGACCTGTGTACACAGAGATCCTGTTTACATGTATTAGAAAATTTAGGACTTTTAAGACCAGAAGGCTTGTTATATTGAGCTGTAGATTAGAAGCAATCTCATCAAAAGTCGAGCTGCTTTGGTCTTGTTTAGATAATGATACATTAATTCTGCAAAATCCTATGGAAATAAATAGGGATAGTTAAATGAGTTCTGATATGCAAGAAAACGTGGAGATTTCACAATTCCCTACTTCAAAACTTACTACAGCAAACCCTTGGAATTCACAGCTATATCAATTCAAAAAATGCCCCTGAGCAAAGCATATGAATATTTAAGATGCATAGAATTTAGTCGCTACTTTTCAGTGGTTTCCCATTCATTTGTTTTTAGTGTGATCACAAACTATTTTACACACATGTACACATCTTCAAATCAAAGTATGGAAGCAGGGACACATGTAGCCATGCCCAGCTGCCCAGACTGAAGGAAAATGTCATTCTATGCTATTGCTTTGTTTGAGATGGGGTCATTCTCTGGAATTTGCTAACCTGAGTTCTCAGTAGTGGATTTGGAAGCTACGATTCAAAGATTTCACATTTAAATAGGCATAGAGTTTCTGTGCCAACTCCTGAATTTATAGTAAACCTGCATTTACATGTTTCTTCCACAGTGAGAGAAATGGTGTACACATTAATTTACACACATATATTCGCATACTCATATAACTCCATGGAGAAGGGTCGGCTTGTAAGAAAATTGACATCTCTAAATTCATGAAGAATTTTCTCCTCTTTTTTTAAAACTGAATTTATATGCATGGAGTTGATATTTCAGATATTATTTTTGTGGTAAGATAGTCTATTGGGACTTCAACTGCTGGGGATAAAAGGCATTCGATGTTGATAGAATTCAAAATGCTGTTTGAAGAGGCAAGCAAAAGTAGATCTCGCTTATTACCTTCAGAAAAATTGTGGAAAATAGCAATCTTATGTCAATTATATTAAATATACTTATTTTTATATTTTCAGCTCAGGGCTTTGAAATTTTAACAAGATTGATATGTAAATGATAAGTTATCATGATATGATTTTAATAGCACCAACACATCAGAAAAAGATAATTACCCTCTTATACATCCAACCATCCTTGGAAAAATGTAAAAGGTGCTGTTGAATCTAGGCATTTGGTAGTTGTCTAATACACAGCCTATTTAAATAGAAATCCAAGCATTCTATACACAAATCATAAAGAGTTAAATGTAACAACTCACAAATACTCTGCTATACATGTGTAGATCATCGAGTGCTAGTCACAAAAAATTCTAGGAATTATATTCACTCATCAAATGACATCAACTTATTATCAAGCTAAACTTAAGAATAAGAAGAGTTTATAATTCCCCAGGAATGTGTATATCTAATTTTAAACACAAATTTCTTCCATTTTTTGGCAATGTCTTCATAAAAATCTTCATTTGCTGCTGGTTTCTGTAGTAATGACACATCCCTGTTGGCATCCTGTTCATCTTCATATTAGTTAATAGGGAAATGGCCAATAGCTGTCAGCTGATACAAGGAAAATGGTAGGAAAACATTTGATGATAGCTGTAAATGTAAAACATTTCCCAGGAATCTACACATACTATTCTGGTAAAAGCCTCCTTTCATTGACAAATTTCTACTAACTTCCACTACAGACAACACACACACACACACACACGTGTGTGTGTGTGTGTGTATACACACTTATGTATATGCACAATATATATGGATATATAGCTATGCACACAGAGCAGGTAAATATGCACAATATATAGATATATAGCTATGCTCACAGAGCAGGTAAGGCAGTCATTACTTTGCACAAGTTTGTTTCTAATATATAAACTCATACAATTAATTAGACAAAAAGAACAAGTACTTTCATCCACAATAAGCCTGGCATGAAGAAAAACAAATTGCTTGGGCGTGAAGGTATTCACATGAAATAGTACAACAGAAGGAATATCTGAGTTCTGCCCAGTGACCAGCCACCCCGTGAGGTGAAGATGGCGTCTGGAGACGCACTGCACGAGTAAAGGCTATGTGCCTGGCTCACAGTACCTCGGAGAAACGTCAGACAGAACAAAGGACACGGCAGAGAAGAGATCTCAGCTCCCCCGGGGAAACTGAGCTTACTACACTTGTTGCCAACCTCCCTTAAGTCTAGAATGTGGATGGATTCTGTGAACTCTGCTGCTCTGAGGAATATAGCTAATAACCCCGGAGACATTTCCAATAAGAGTATTGGTGCAGGACACACCTACTAAATCTCATGGTTCATCTCTGAAGTGGAGACGCTAGGCTAGGAAAAGAAGGGCACGAAACTCCTGGGCTGAAACACCTTCCAGACGTTGGTGGCTCGGAAATTGTTTTCGGCTTTGATGGAGTCACTGTCAGAGATTGCTCCTCTACCACACCAGCGCCAGTGAGTCCTTAAGCTGTATCAACTCTGTCCTCATCTCTTTTCTCAGAACTTGCCCCACAGATAGGTTTCCTTTCCGGTTGTTATGCTTTATGTTTTCTTGGTAGATGTCTTATATCAGATTGTCTACTAGGAACGTCTGGAGAAATAACATTGGTGTGATGCAGCTCCCTCTCCATTGCTATCTACCCCTCCCCCCCACACACACATCACATGATGAAGTTTGTTCCCACCCCAGTAGAACAGCTCAAGTTGGAGTTTCAGCTTCAAAACGTAAAAGTAGGGAGCTAAGTGAAGAAGGTCGCAGTATTCGTTCTGCATTTGTACCGGTAACGATGCGTCCAAGTACCAGAGTGTGAGATATTGTCTGTAGAAGTCAAGGAGACCACGTGAGATCTCAACCTGCTTATACCCTCCCTCCCTCCCTCCCTCCCTCCCTCCCT
>NW_012267328.1:3934755-3935521 GCF_000151885.1 Dipodomys ordii
ATATATATATATATATATATATATATATATACTGATGTAGAAGACTGATCTGGCATTCTTATCTGTTTTTTCCAGCTCAAGTCTGACGTGATGAAGTCTTAATTTGCTGTGCTAGAGGTTGGTGCCACAGAACGTTGGGTAATTCGTCAAACTGTGGGGATATCTGTAGATTATAAAGGAACACTCAAGGATATGCTGGATGTGTCTTGTGCAGCTACAAGAGAAAATGCATCACGTTATGGTAGTTGATGCATCCCAGAGCCAACAGGCATTCTTAAATGTTAGCAATAGTCAAAATGAACTTAAAAATGTACTTGTTGATCTTGCTAGCTATGTCCTTTGCCAGGCAGAAGCTCTGCAATTTCATGCAATCCCATTTGCCCAACCTTTACTTGATTTGTTGTGTTTCTGGGTCTCTATTAAGAAAATGTAGGGGGCTGGGAAGGTGGCTCAGTGGTAGAGCGCATGTCTTGCATGCCAGAGGCCCTGGGTTCAATTCCTCAGCACCACATAAGCAAAAAGAAAAGAGCCAGAAGTGGTGCTGTGGCTCAAGTGGAAGAGCGCTAGCCTTGAGCTCAAGAGCCTGTGCCAAGGAGACCTAGGGTTTCTCCTATTCCATCCTGTAATGTTTTCAGAGTGTCTTTGATCCATTTGGAGTTGATTCTGGTGCTGGGTGATATTTAAGGATCTAGCTTTAGTTTTCTACAAGTAGTTAACCAATTTTGCCAGCACCATTTACTGAAGAGGCTGTCTTTCTTCCATTCTA
>NW_012267328.1:3939242-4029736 GCF_000151885.1 Dipodomys ordii
CCTCTCTCCCTCCTTCCTTCCCTGCCCTTCTTCCATCCTTCCTTCCTTCCTCTTTCCTTCTTTACTTTCTTCCTTCTTTCCTTCCTTCTTTCCTCTCTTCCTTCCTCCCTTCCTTCCTTTTTTCCTGCCTCCCTTCTTCAGTTCAGTGCCAGGGTTGGAGTGCGTCCCACTCCTTCACTTAGTCACGCCAGGCATTTTTGCTTGGGGTCTTGATTTGTGCCCTGGGCTGGCCTCGGACCAACCTCTCCTACCTTCGCATTTTGCCTCCCTGTGATGACAGGCATCAACCGCTGTGCCTAGCCTGGTTTTCGTGTTGTTGTTTTTGAAGTAAGATCTCATTAAGCTTTGCCTTGGCTTTCCTCAGAACCACCATCCTCCTTGTTTCAACTCACCCCCCCCCAGCAGGGATTAGAGTTATGCATCTTCATGCCCATCTCCATTTCCCCTATTTCTCCTGCAACTAAAATCTTCAGAGAGAGAAATTCCACTTATATCTTTATTATGTGTGTATCTGTGATTTAAGGGATTCACAAGAGTATGATTAATATTTTATGCATGAATTAGAAGCACAGGAATAAAGCCAAAGAGAAGAAAACTTACTTATTAAATATTTCAAAGTGCGAGAGCAGTTGCGTGATACAGATGAAAATGTAAAGAAGGCAGAACTTCTATATGGCACTGATTTATTTTTTTTTAAGTAGGATATCCTGAAACCCAATCTCTGTATTTTGGCACAGGATTGCCAAACTATAAAAGATTTCAAGATGAATTCATGATGATAATTAACAAACTATATTCCTACCACCCTTCTATTACTACTGCGAACTTGGGAGAATATGAGACCAGTAGAAAACATGAAGAAGAATTCTAGATCCCTTATTCTTTCTTCAATATTGCCTGAATCGCTGCCTGACATGTGACTTCCTTGTGAATAAAAGCCAATCAAAATATAAGTCAAACAAAAATTGTAACTAAAAATTAGTATTCAAAAATATAAGCTGAGCACCAGTAGCTCGCACCTGTAATCCTAGTTACTGAGGAGGCTGAGAACTGAGGATCACAGTTCAAAGCCAGCTCAAGGCAGAAAAGTCCCTGTGAGGCTCTTATCTCCAAATAACCACTTAAAGAAATAAATAACTGGAAGTGGTGCTGTGGCTTAGAGTGGTAGAGGCCTAGCACTGAGCAAAAAGAGCTCAGAGACAGCGCTCAGGTCCCGAGTTCAAGCCCCATGACCAGAAAAAAAATGCAATCAATAATTGTAATGAATATGTGCCCGAATCAGGTTGAGAATTGGACAAGAAGTTTCTATGGTTTAATTGGAGCTCTAGTTCTCTCTGTGTGTGTATAATATATTATACACGGGTATACATAAGATTATATTATTATGTATTATCTCTGTATTATATTTTCAGACCTCTGATGTGTTTATTTGTAACCTTTTAAAGATGTGGTAACAAAGATATTTCAGAAAATCACCTCAGTTTTGTTGCAAATTCCTGCCACACCCTTTTCTTCCTGTCTACATCAAACCAGAATAATTGGCAAATGTCCTCAGCGGGAAACAGGCCTTCTCTGAACAACCTCCAAGACATGCCGTCATGATATGATATGATATATGCTTAACAGTATGCTCTAAGAAGTGTACTTTATATAACTTACATAATTTCATGATGTCATAGCAACAGCAAACCCTAGCAAGTATTGATAAGGATTGCTTTTGATGTTTGAATTCCACATTGTAAATGGCCCGGTGCTTAAATGTATATAAACACGTCTCCTACGCTGTAATTTTCTCATTCTTAAGTAGCTTCATTCACCAGTTCCTGGTCTGGATTATGTAGAAAGGTTGGAGGGAATAAGTCTGATGAGAATGTTTGAAATTGAATATTTTTCTGTACATTTTTTAAAAAATCTCACATTCTTTATCTTAGGTGGTTCTGTTGGATGATGATGATGGTGGTGGTGATGACGGTGATGACGATGATGATGATGTAGATGTACAAAGAAGTTACAATTCCATTAAGCCAGGCGCTGAATGCAGTGCTTCTTGGACAATGTCATCCCTTCCTTTGTCTCCTCCATTTTCTCCCTCTCATGTCTACCCACAGGTCACCCAGACCTGCACATTGGATCCGACAATGGCTGCAGGTGATCACTTTTCCTTCATTTCCCACTTTGGTCTCCCCACCAAACCATTTCTATTCCTCACCCTCCCTTTGATGAACAGTCCGGTTGTTGTTCAGAGGATTTTCACCCCCGGAGCCTCTCCCAAGTAGATAGCTCTTGGCTCACTGGATTTTCCTTCTTCCGGTTCTTGTCGCAAATGATGCCCAAGGAATTCAGATGACCAGTCTGTGATCTCAGGCGAACATAGAGAATTTGAACTTGGAGCTGCTGTGCTCCAAATTACATGGCCAACAGCTCTGAAGTGTCACCTCCAACGTCTCGCTGCCTCTGATCCTTTTGCATTTCACCGCTTCTATGAGCTCCTGCCCTGTGTTCTGTCTCTGTCAGTGAGTCTCTAATCTGCATGTTAAGGTCTCTAATACCTGCACCTTGTCTTTCCACATTGAATTTTCCGCTTCAGAAGCAGAAATGTGTATACGTAAAACCTGCAGCATAAAAATGAATTAGTGACTTTTAAACAGATAAACTGTTCTATCTGGATAAGAATTTCTGGCTTTCTATGTTAGCATTTTAACCATCCAGAGGAGGATCTACTTGCAACATACTTTAAACCCGTATTTTGCACAACAATCATAGTTCAGAATTTATATTTACTCTGATGATTGCATTATTTGAATGTACATAAACAGGTCTCCTATGTGATCATTTTCTCATTCTTAAATTCTTAAGTAATTTCACTCACCAGTTTGTTGTCTGTAGTAAGCATTAAGGGTAGAAATAAATCTGATGAGAATGCTTTAAGTTGAATATTTTCTATCGATTTCTAAAAAAAAATTTATTCCAGAAAATTCTCTAGGAATCCTGATAAATCAGAAATTTCTTATTTTATTAAACTATTCTCTCATTTCCTGTTTCCCTCTTCCTGCTGTCTGAGAGAGATTCTCATCCCCAGCCTCAACAGACTTTCTGACTGGATTTTGTTATAGTGCGGGTCTCTTCCTCCATGCTCCCCCAAAATGATAATTCTGAATGAAGCAACATTTCTTCATACTTACGTTTGAAACCTTCATCACCTAAGTCAGATCCTGGGCTTTTGCATTTTGCAGGCTAATACTGATTTTAAAACAAAAGCTCCACTCCTCATTTTTGGTTGCAAATTTTTCAGGGCCCACAGGATCATTAGTTTCTTTTGGAAAGTGTTTATATGAAAAACAGTCCTTTGTGTTTTCTACGCAAAGAGGAGAGAGGCTTGTTTCCCTGTGGCTGGGGACACGTCTAACAATGATTCTCCTGAGGAACTGTACGAACGAATTCATCTCTCATTTTCCAAGTGTGAGGGCGACTCTCCTCTGAGTGGGCGTCTTTACAAAGTGTACTTCATGGTTACTCACAGTCTGACTACTGGTTCTTGCCATCTGTGTTGCACTAATTGAACTTACCCTTTAGTTCTTACCAAGAACACGCACGCGGTATCACTTAGTAGGATTCTGTGGGTTATTAAATAATGGCTGTTTGTAAGGGCGTAGTTAGGTTCCGCGTGCATGGACACACACACACGTATACATATATATACATATACACACATATATGTGATGCCTTATTAATTATATGATCACATTTATTCATGTGGCAATTACCTTTTGTGATTTGAATGTACAATCCCCTAGTACCTATTCAACGCTCGTTGAAAACATGTAGAGAGATGGTATTGCTAGCTTCAAACAAGACCATACTGTTGGAGACCAGTCTATGTGTTCAGATCTGTGGTTTGATCTAGAAACTGGAAGAACAGGTTGAATATTCTGTATAGGCTGCAACCCCAAGAGGCCTGGAACTAGAGAGATTTCAGCTTTCAGAGCTTGCATATTTTAGAATGCTTGCTCACATTTGATCCCTGTGGTATTTTTAGTCACGAATGCCAAATTTTTTCTAAAGTGTGAAACTTTTGAGTAACATATGACTTCTTAATGAGAGATGTTCATACTAATTGTATAATTTTATACAAAATGATCATAAACAAAAACGGGTGAAATATTAGTAACCTTACTCCTATCTACCTTTTTTGTAAATATGTAAACAGTAAACATATAAATATGCAAAACAGTAAACACAGCACTCAGTTTTACCATGAAAGGAAATTTCTTCCATTGCAAACAAAGATGTTCAGTAGGAGTATGTTTACACCAATACAATTGATTTGTAAAAATAAAAGTGAGTTGATGCTCACAAATCTCCTTAAGTACAGAAAGAACTTTTGTGCCTATTTCCCATTATTTTTATTTTTTCTATGTCTTTTTTTTTACTTCACTTAATATAATTTTTTCCAAGTTTCTCCATTTCTAACAAATGGGGCAATGTTATGCTTTCTGATGGAGGCACAGAATTCCATTGTGTATATATACCACATGCTGGAGGGGATGTGGACAGAAGGGAACCTTACTGCATTGTTGGTGTAAACTTGTTCAACCACTTTAGAAAGCAGTATGGAGATCCCTCAAAAGACTCCACATAGAGCTCCCCTATGATCCAGCAATCCCACTTTTGGGCATTTACCCAAATGACCACAAACAAGACCATACTAAAGCTACCAGCACAACTATGTTTATTGCAGCCTTATTTACTATAGCTAAGATATGGAACCAACCCAGATGCCCCTCAGTAGATGAATTTTTCTATGTCTTATATAGAAACAATCCAGTCCAATATACACTACTCTCATGATATATCGATTTTCAAACTCAATTGTAATTACATAGAAATAAATTGTTATAAATCTCCTATTAGAAATCTAAACTAGTTTTAAATTGTTAGCATATACCAAAAAGAGTGAAATCATTTTGAACAATGTACGTAATAATTAATACTTTATTTTTCTTATTAAACGTTACTGGAGTTAGAGCATCCTGTGTGTGTGTGTGTATGTTTGTGTTGAATACAGATTTCTGCAAAAGAAGATAATATTTACCCCATGCAGGTTTCCTTTCTGCATCTTTGTGATTCAAATCATCCAGTGGTCCTCCAATATCTACTACATAAAGTGGAATGTAACACAAGGCATTTAATTTTGAAATGATAAAAATCTAGGAGGTCACCTTGCTACTTACTGTGGATACTGTGACCATCTTTCACTAATATAAAGTGTAAATTTTAGGGTGATAATGTTCATGTGGACAGTCCTGATGGGTCTTTTCACAAGCCCAGCTGGAGACTCTATTTCTCCTTTTATGTCTAATCAATGCTGTATTCGAATAAGGCATAGTAACATACCGGAAAGACTTTGATGATCTAAGAAGGAGGCAGAGCTTGACTTACAACACATGCCTTTCAGAAGAAGTGCTTTACTACATTTTATGTAACTCTCACTGGCAGAAACTATATTGGTAAAAGATTAGGGAAAATAAAGTTCTTAAGATTTCACTCTCATGGATTATAGAATCAAATGGATAGGAACTGACCAGTAGGCCAGTGGGAAACCTTGTCTGATACTACTTGATTGGCGATGAATGGCTAAGCTTCAAGGAGAGTATGGTTTCAATACAGACAATTCTCCAAAATGTAGACTCAACTATTCAGTGTTACCTTTGTGTACCAGCGTTATCTTTGTTTAGTGATCAGGGTGCAAACCAGCAAATGTATCTCTGAAAGATTAACCCAAAACCAGTCATTATTAATTGTTTTTGAGGGAAGATATAATAAGAACAGAAATTACCATTCAGTGATAATTCATTTAGCATTTGCCCCTATGAATTATTTGTGGCTGTGGAATATAAATACTCTTTCTATGATCAGGTCACTTGCCCAGAGAGGAACAAACAGAAATTAGGTACTATGGATATATTCCTGATTTCATTTTCCTTTTTCCTTTCTTCGCAAATATTTTTATAAAGAATGGGGGGGGGTAATTTTAGCACTGGTGGCTCACGCCTGTAATCCTAGCTACTCAGGAGGCTGGGATCTGAAGATCACAGTTCGAAGTCAGCCCAAGCAGAAGTCCGTGAGGCTCATCTCCAGCTAGTCACATACAAAGCCAGATGTGGCGCTGTAGCTAAAGTGACAGAGCAGTAGGCTTGAGCAAAATGGAGCTCAGAGATCGTTCCCAAGCCCAGGGTTCTAGCCCCAGGACTGTGGCTTTTTTTCTTTCTTGCTATTGATTCTAACATATTTATAATATGCCATGTGATTTTTTTTTTGTTGCTTTGTATGTTCCTCCCCATGGTATAACCCCTGTTTTCACTGTATTTGATATTGATGCCCTGCATCTTGTATATTCACTTTGGGGAGGGGAAGGGAAAAAACAAAATGTTTAAATAGGGATACAGGTTGACCCATTGTAACAATGAGATGTACAAGACGCTTTGTTGAAAAATGAACTTTACAATTTAGGCGGGGGTTGGGGGGATAGTTGTGGAGGTGGGGGGGAAGGGAGGATAGGGGAAAAACAAAGGAGGAGGCAACAGTGCTTGATAGGAAATGCACTCATGACCTTGCTCATGTAACTGTAACCCCTAGGTACAGTATTTTTACAATAAAAATATATTTTCAAAAGTAATTTTAAAATGTATTTTAATATGCTTTATTTAACTTCAGGCACTTGTGATAATTTGATAAAAGTTACCAAAAACTCTAGGATACTAAAAACAGATTGGAATATACATATAACCAACCAAATCTTGCCCGTGGTCCCAAGGTTCCGTGTGATCCTATAGAATCAGAGAATACCAATGAATTGAAAATAACTCTCAAATTCTTTAGTGTTGGACTCCTCCATGAACACATTTACCGTTTGTAAGATACCTGTGATTCTCCCAGTTGCTCTTTCTCCCTTTCTGTGCCTACCTCAGGGGATATTTTGTCAACACGATACAGAAAGCGCTCATAAAAACCATTGTTTCTTAGTAAGTAAGTTATTTTCCTGGCTTAGTGGATCTTTTTGACTCACGAGAACTAGGCTCCCAGAAACACAATAAGCTATGATTCTTGCCATTGAGTGCTTATGATTTATGATTATTTATGATTTATGGTTATTGCTTTCTAGATTCTTATGCCAGTCAGCATAACCCCTGTGTTTCTTTCAAGAGGTGAACTTTGTGGTTAGAGATTATGTGACAGAGCACTGGACTCATGCATGGATTAGTGGTGTGATAAAAGACCAGGAAGAGGACATCTGGTCTCATTTCTTGCCTTTCTCTCTTCTCCTTTGTACTGATGGACCAACACAGAACCATCTTAGAAACGGAAAAAGATCCTTTGCCAGATGCACCTTTTCCTACCATCTTGTCTTTCCCTTTTCTTATTTCCTGATCTTCACCATCTCCAGAACTAGGAGCCAGAAATTTCTACTCTTTGTAAACTATCCAGTAAATGCTATTTTTTATCCTATAATAGCTTGAACTGACTGCTGTGCTAAGCCAGAAGAAAGATCTTTTGAGAAACCTATTTGAAAACCCAACTTGAAGAAATCAGCTGGTGCACATAATTTGACTCATGAATGAAAAACATCCAACAAGCAAAAGCAAATATAGATGGCATTGTTGTGGTAAACAACCCACAAAACCATTGGCTTAAAAACATGGGATATGTGAAGAATTAGACATAGAAATTTATTCTGATCAATTAAGAAGGTTCTATTTCTTTGAGAAGGAAATCTTACTGCACTTTTTTCTATTTCATTTCAATGATCATTCATGAAAAAAGGACACATTATTAATAATCACATATGCCAACAGTACAATTAAAACTGAGGTTCAAATGGCAACCCTAGACTAATTATGCAATAAATGATTGATGGTTTAACAATGTAAGTGAATTTCATTTCTGTATAGTTTTCACATATATAGTAAATTGTGACTTACTATAAATTATGCAAAACCTACACGAAATCACATCCATCCACCAAAGACCCTGCACCCGAAAGTCCAATTAAATTCAGAAAATTTAACTGAGAAAGTCCAAATTAAAGTGAAAAAAATGTAATTGAGAAAGTTCAATTAAATTTCAATTTTAATTTCGGGAGCCATTTCCTTTAACAAGAGACCTATTAAATAAAGCACATGCTATAGCATTTAGCCATTAACATAAATAATTCAATAGCAATAAAAGCACTTTTGTTAACAACTTACTTTGTGTGGTAGAGTTCGCTAAGTGGTTTACTTGCATTAACCACACAATTGGTTAATAAGACAAATTATATGATCTTATAGGAATATGAGAGTGTCTTCTTTTGGAAACTAAAAATACTTTGAGAAAAGAAAAAGAGCAACAGCAAAGCGATTTTTGAGAATGATAATGAAACGTTAAGTAGTTATTCTGAACCAGTTTGATATGAGTCATGGGACATTGTGAGTCAGTGCAAATGTATTCTGTGATATTTTTAATTGTATGCCAAATACAAGTCTGAGGACAGTTGGTATTTAATCTTCTTAATATACAGAAATCATCAATTATATATTTCTTTCATTGCCAAAGATGGAACTATATTATTTATAATAAATTCATACACCAAATATATTTCATACAAACAGAAACTGAAAAAAAAGTGTGATTAAATGTTTATCCTATTACTCAGATTTTCAACTTATACATACTTAAGTAGTTCAAATCTACTTAAGGGCCAGTTGTCCTTAATGGATATATTAATGTTACATTACTACTAAAATGGAAACCGTTTCAAAGTGTAATTGTGGTCACATAATATGAATTTGGCAATTTGATTCTATATAAATTTCTTTAGATAATGGCATAACAGGAACTTTGCAGGAGGAAATTTTTATTTAAAGTAATCATGTTTTCCCATACTACCTTCTTATAGTATCCACAATTATTACTATGAAATTTGCCCCCAATGCTAGAGCTATGAATCGATTTATTTAATAGTTCTCATCTGTAACGCTGAGTATATACAACATTTCACACAGACTATAAATAGCCAAACCACCTTTGCAGGTTCAGAGACAACAAATCAATGCATGATAAATAACACTGATCCACTTTGGACTAAAAAAAAATGGGAGGATGAAGTGCTTTCCATTCTCACTAGCAAGATAAAAAGAAAATTTTCTGTCTTGGAAAATAGATGTTGGTTTGTCTTCTTGACAGAATATAAGTTCATCCATGGGAGGTACTGAATACATTCTTAGAAAAATGGTTTTCATAATCATCTAACCAAGTCCTTCAAAAATAAAAATAAGGTAATACTTTATTTGTATGTACTCTCTAGAATAAGAATCCTAAACCATTTGTGACATCTCCAAGGAGTTATTTATAAACCAATAAAAAATAAGCAGGTGCAAAGAGACACAGTGTTCCTCGTACACAGTTCTTAGATAATAAGGAATAGATTCATGGCAAAAATACATAAAACACAGTGAATTAGCAATGGTATATGTAAGTAATCATATAAGAAATTACAAACTAGGGCAGTACTCAGTATTGACAGCAGGAACTATGTAAAGAAAAAAGGCCAAAAAATTTAGGAAGAAAATGCTATTCAAATGGGGCCTGGAAGAGTGAGCCAACTAGAGTAAAACCATTTGGATCTCAAATGCAATGTGTGTTCAGTGCACAGCCCGCTTGAGACCCCAGTGCTCAGAGACTGTAGAGATGAATGCAAGCAAGAGTCAAGGAAGGCAGTCAAACACACTGGGCCTTCCTACGGATGCCTGTAGGCGCCAAGATAAAACATTCTTAACTGAGTTGATGAATAAGGGAAAACAGTAGAAGGATATTGAGCAACAAACCTGACCAGTAACAATTTGGAGTCTGCTGAAAAGACCTTGAAAAATGACTGCGATCTCCTAAGAGAACATGTTCTGACACACACAGAGCTATTGGTAAAACTCCAGCCCTGTCATGTAGCTGGTTTTCCACAGAGAAACATAGTGAAGAGACATGCTCAAGGAAATCCAATAGGGAAAGACGAGAATAATAAATTACATATGTATTCTGGTTTTGATATCATAGTTTTTTACTTGTGTTACAGCAATTATCAATTTTTGAAGACTAAAAAAAGACAAGGCTTATGTTTAGTACATAAAAATTCATCATAAGCATTTTTTGTGTGATATTTTCCAGAACAACCTATCTAAGAGGCCATTCACCCTGTTAAGTGTTTTCCTGGAAAAAGCAGAAAGAGAGAGAGAGAGAGAAAGAGAGAGAGAGTGTGTGTGTGTGTGTGTGTGTGTATGTGTGTGTGTGTGTGTGTGTGTCTACATTTTTCATCCAAAAAGCTTTTCTTTCTCCTACAACATTAATTATATTGTCTGCTGAGGGGGAAAAAAATGAGGCAGGCAGAGGTAATCCGGTTCTCATCTTGTTTAAACTTGTCACTCTCAAAATGAAGTAGAGAGTTGGTCAGGAAAAAGAGAGAAGGTCTCCTTCCTCATTTGGAGATAAACGGGTAGTCTGGCTTCTGATTTCTTCGTTTCTCAGGCAGGTCACGCGCCAGCTTGTACCTTGCTCTTCTCGAAAAGCCATTTCCAACCCCCGTCCTTCACCTGTCACCCACATCCGGGCACTGCTGGCATTCCTCATCAGCAAGCCTCCTCTCTTCCACAGTGCAATGGATCATTGGCTATGCCTCTGACCCTCTGCTGAGAGGAAATGGGGTCTCTGCAGTGCTCTCGTGCTGCTGAGACTTAAACACACATTTTCAAGATGAACTTGGGCTGCAACGTAATGTCCTCTTCGGCTTTACTGATTCAGGTGGTTTGGCAGGATGGCGCCAGGGAGAAGCTACTGGGAACCCACAAGCTATTTGCTGCAACTGACTTCCTAAACGGTCTTTGTGAAAAAGGAAAAAATTACCAGCCCTGAGAAGTCAGGAGAGAATAGAAAAGTCCAGAACAGAGCAAGGTGCACACGGTGCATGTGTGCAGATCGCTCCAGAGGGCCTTGCTGGCAGACTGGAAAGGAAGAGACAGCCGTGGGATTTGTGTGGAAAACCAAAATGCATTGGGGATGGACGCCATCAGATGCTGTCTTCTGGTGGTTACATTCAGACTTCGCGTTCAATAAAAGGACTTTTCTTCAAGTTATAGGCTCACTGCTGTTTTTAGGAGTTGGAAATCCAATACATTTGTGTGTGTGTGTGTGTGTGTGTGAGTGTGTGTGTGTGTGTGTGTGTGTGTGGTTTTTGTTTTTATCTCCCCTCTCCCTGAAGCTTTAGTCAAGTTTTAGGTGACAAGAAAGGAAGAAAAATAAAGGTTTTAGTTCTCATTTCTCTAATAGAATATATATACATATATATGTATATATATATATACACACATACTTTGGGATATATATATATATACATACTTTGGGATGTATATATATATATACATACTTTGGGATATATATATATATATATATATATATATATATATATATCCCAAAGTGAATAGACCAAAACAATCACTTCTTAAAATGAGCCCAGACAACAGCATGCATGAGACGTCTTGTCCTGGAGATGAACGTGCCCTGTGTCACCGCTACCAAAAGTTCAGATGAATTTTCTGTATTAAATGTGATTTTTTTTTAAAAATCTGGCCTAAAAAAATATTGATTTTTCCAACAGAAGCTCAGAAACACTAGGGAAAGTTTACAATGTAGGGTTAAAATAACATGGCCACTTGAACCAAGACTTGTAGTTTGTGGTGTGCACCAGCACCCCGTGTTCAGTTTTGGTGGGCTCCCTGTGAGACCCCCTCACCAGACCCTGTCTTTTCATAAATCAGGTTAGGGGGTTAAGGTACATGGGATGGGAGGTAAAGCCTGCTTCATTATCTTCTTTGTGCCCTGAGCCTTCAAGTTCAATTAAAGAGAGGACACACACTGGAAAAAGGGAACAAGAGACACAAAACCAAGAAAAGGGTTAGCGTCATTTTTTTAAAATCATTGACCCTGATAAGTAACAAAGAATCTTGATTTTTAGGGGGGAAGAAAAACGAAAGTGCATTTCCCAATGTTTCCCCCTAATCTCTTTGAAGTTTTTCAATAGTTCTAAATTAAATCCCTCTCACCCCTATCTCTTAATCCATCAGAAAATCCGAAGGGTATTTGGAGTCAGACCTTCCTGGCACCCACGATCTTTCATTACACAGCACAAACAGGCGCTTTTATTGAACAAGAACCCAATTACTTAACCCAGCTTCGGGTTTCAATCTACCCTGTGGCCCCACTAATCTCTTCTGATGGACGTGGCTATGTATCAGTTCTGATACGCAGAGATGATTCGTAACCTGCTGGTAGAGAGCCCCTGATTAAATAAACAGAAATGCCCGTCTCAGCTTCCTGTGGCCAATGAATGAGAAAAGGCTCTCAGGTGTGCTCTGCTCTTCTGTGTGTAAGTTATACTTCAGGAGGAAAGGAGAAAGAAAGAATAGACACTCAAAAACCAAAGCAAAAAGCCTGAAGATGGTCAGTATTTACCAAACCCAAGTACTGGTGTCAACTAATGTTCTCCCTAACTTATTTCAGGACTTTAAATTACTGGTGTATTCCTGATATTTGTTTAAAATAGAAAACAAATCAGTTCCCTAAAGTTCTTCTGGCTTTGATGCTGCCATTTAAAATGCTGACAGATAAATAATCATGGTGCCTGGACTGGATGTTGATAGTTTTTGAGGCTGAGCAATAAAATAGCCAAGGAGTTCCTCAAAAATCCCTAGAGATCCTCCTAGGATTCCTCAGAGCTACAATCTCAGCAGCATTGGTCTGCAGAACTCTGGAGGTGAGTGGAAGTTACAGCTAAGTGTGAAAAAAAAAACCAAACACCCCTTAGTTCAGATCATTTTTATATGCCAGTCAAGAAAGGCTAACAGCATGCAGTTCACTGTGATTTCCAAGGGATGAACACCTAAACAACTTCAAAGTTCTATGGACAAATTATTACCTCAGAAAGTCATTTGTTTCTCCTTAATGTTAAATAACTGGGTAAGGGCTACAAGATACTTCAAAATATCCATGTATAACACAGATGAGCTTAGTTTAATGATCACTGATACACAACTGGACCTGGCTGTGTGTATGTGTGTGTATTGTACTTGTAGATAGATAGATAGATTAGATAGATCCCTTAAGTATCCACAGGTTGGTTTCGAAACAGGTCCTAAACAAATTCGCCATGGATACTGAAGGGTGACTATATTTAGATGCTCCAGTGTGTTGAGGAAGAATTCAAAGAAAATGGACAAGGAGACAAAGGGGAATAAAATTAGAAATATAAACAAAGCTAAAAATTAGTCTCTTGAGAGGAAGGAAGGAAGGAAGGGAAGAAAGAAAGGAAGAAAGAAAGAAAGAAAAAAAGAAAGAAAGAAAGAAAGAGGGAGAGAGGGAGGGAGAGAAAGAGAGAAAGAGGGAGGGAGGGAGGGAGAGAAAGAGAGAAAGAGGGAGAGAGGGAGGAAAGGGGAGGGAAAAGGAGGGGAAGAGAAGAGAGGAGGGAGAAGAGAAGAGAAGAAGGGAGGGGAGGAGAGAAAAGAAGAGGAGGGGAGTAGAGGAGGGAAGAGGAGAGGGTAAAAAGGCAGGAGAGTAGGAGAGAAACAAAGAAAGAAAGTAGGAAGGAAGGAAAGAAAGAATACTTCCTTTTTTTGTTGTTCTAGAAAGTACTTTCGTATTTGCAAGAAGCTAAAAGGGACTGTAAGACTCTTTAATAGAGAACTCTTTCAGCTAAAATAAAAATGTCCACATAAATAACAGCAGCTTTCAAGTTGAAATGACAATTTATTACTTTTGTAATTTTTCCCTCCTGTTGGGAAGCGAGTCGCGCACTTCTGTGAGAAATGATTGTCCTTTTCATTAAGGTGTGCACAGTATAAAAGAGCCAACAGGCGCTAATGCTTGTGGCTAGGATCAATTTCAGATTTGTTTTGGTACAGTATTTCTATCAGAATGTTCGAAGTCAGTTGATAAAAAATAAATATATGGCCCCCTTCCATTAGAGATTATTTATTGCAGGCTGTTTATTATGATTTCTTTGCTTCCAATTTCTTGTCAAATGAAAGGCCATATCTCAGTTTCTCCTGGAACAATTTTGAGCTTTAGCTTTTGTGGTACAGATGTCAATTCATATTCTAAAATTGGTATCCCTGTTGGGAGCAGCAGGGATCCAAGCCAAGGAAAGAAAATACCCAGCGATGTATAGAATTATTTTTTTCCTTTCTCTCTTTTAGTTTTAATATTCTTTAAGAAAGCACACTGCTTTCCTCTTAGGTGAGAGTGTTCTCACGTGGCTACATTTAAGGTTGGAAATAAGGGTCGGTTTTCTGAAAGGCTAATAAATTACTCATTTAACTTTTTAAATTATTATCTTTAAGTCGTTGTACAAAGGAGTGGCCGTTTAACAAAGCAGTTCTTACATACAATATGAAGATTAAAAATTCCGAGTTAGTCACTGATATTCTTAATCATGGATAGTCACAATACCACTGCAAATATGTTTATTTCATATTTGGACTCTGAGATTATCATGGCATGGTAGCATGATTACAGAAAGTGTAATTCATAACTTCCACATGTAGATTAATGATTAGTTTCATGTTTTATTGTCAAATTTCCTCAGCTAATGAAGCTGGCAGACAAGATCATTTTCTGGAGTTTTCAAGATCAGTGTGTCAATTAAGATAGTGAGCTAATTCATTAGTGGTGGGAAAATGACCACACTGAACTCGCAGAGGATATAAAACTATGATATCAAACATCTGACCTGACTTCTGACAGCCTCAAATCAAGTCCTCTACCTTCTCTAGTGGTTTAGGGACAATTCATTTTTCACTCATTTCACAAAGATGGGAACGTTTCAAGACTGCCAAACAGCTTAGAACCAAAGATTACTGCATCCTTGAAACCATAAGCCACAGGGCATATTCTGAACCCAATTCTCTGAGTTCCTAAATTTATAGTTTTCTTTACAGAGAGCGCAAGTGTTTAAAATTATTTTTAATTGTTATGACTGAGGTGATATACAGAGGGGCCACAGTGATATAAGTCAGGTAAAAACTACATTTCTTTTTGGACAATGTTACCCCTTCCCTTGCTCTCTCCCTGTTTTTCCCTCCCATCCCCACCCGCAAGTTGTATAGTTCAATTTCAACCTATTGTCTAGTCAATACCATTGTTTTACCCTTTGTCCCTCAATTCTGTGTTCCCCCTTACAAATGAACACACAAGACAAAGAAAGAAAAGAAAAACAGCAACAAAGGAAAAAAATCTCATTTCTATAGCCTGGAGCATTTCCATAAATATTATTTTATATAATCAGACGCACATAGGCATTGCACCTCTGTGATCCTCTCCTAAGAATACCCTCCTTCGGTCTCACTGGGTGGGAATGTCTAGAGCCCTGTATGGCTTCTCAGCATGAATTTTGAATTGATTCATTCATTTGGGAAGGACTCCCAATGTTCTAAAAACACAATGAAGACAGAATAATTCACATGATTCATGGAGGCAGATATTAAGGAAGTACACAAGGAGAGTTAGCTGAGGCTGCCATACATGCCACAAAGGTGCAGTGTTACCTGGTAAGAAGGCATGGGATTGTTAATACCGAGTATCTTAAAAATGAAAAGCAAAAAGAATGCACTGCATCTATTCAGCAAACAATTGGTAGGTATTGAGGAGTTAAATTAACTCAGTAAGTAGTGACTGAGTAGGCTTGCAGACCATTTGTTCTGTGAATTCTCAGCAACAATCTTATTCAGTTAAACTAAGCATCTTCTTTTCAACATATCTCACTTTCTACATACAGACACAACTTTCTAAAGAAAATGCCAGAAAGGTTCGCTTGTGGCCAAAAAGAGCAACTTGGAAGGAGCTTCATATATCGACTGAAAGGAAGGGACCACATTGCTGGTGTCTGCTACTACAATATACATTCACACACTTTCAGAAACACGTTTTCAGGAGTATTACGACTCCGTGTTACCTTACTGACGCTATGTTACCTTACTGATTCTCTGGTGCTTTACTAAGTATCAAGAGTCAGCATTCCCCAGTAAACATTTGGCCCTTCTACTCAAGTTTTCTTTAGAGAAATGCAGTATTCTCCTTCCAAATGATAATTAATTCTGTGCACTCGTCGATATTCTTTTCGAATTAAACATCTGAATGTTAGAAGAGATTAATTAAGCTACCAAAAAATGTTAAGTTGAAAACCACATATTTTACAGGATAAAAACAAGAATGGAATCTACATCCCTGTTACGAAACAATAAATCATAACCCCAATTTTTTTCCTCGAGAAAATAGCTGCATATGAATTTTTAATGGATAAAGCCGGTTGCATTTCAGGAGACCTCAGTTTTAGATTTATAGAAATTGATCCTACACTGGCACTGGGGGAATCTGAAGAACCACTGAGATGAGCAAGGACAGAGAAACTTCAAGAGGACATACCCTACCCGCTACGCTGGTTATTTGATTGTCTTACTGGTACCGTAGAATCTTTTTTAATTAGGTGATTTGAGTGGTCTCTAAAGTTAAAATAGAGGAAAAGTCAATATTTTTGTATTCATTTCCCTCTGGAATCCCCAGGCAGTATGATAACTGGCTATTCTAACTCATCTTGATGAGTTTTTAATAAGCTATCAAAAGTTGGACCAATTTTCTCTAGCTCCTCCTGAGAATTGGACATAATTAAATGAAGGTATTATCCCCACCAACTGCTATGTGTACTTTGTGGTTAACTTAGGAGACTTTATTTCTTACTAATTTCTCCTGGACTTAACATTTGCTTCTGATCCCTCCTCTTCTTCCATGGGTAATTAAAATCTTCTCTTACTTTTTGCTATCAACTGTCTGTAACTCTCTTATTTGAAATCTTTGATTTAACCTGAAGGACAATGGTCTTGTTGGCTTTTACCCAGGATTATACCCCATTTCGTCTTTGAAAATATCCCCTTATTGTGAGAATAAATTGGGTGTTTTGTCTAGAAACCTACTTTTGCTCCATTTATATGGATATGTAGAATATGTACATTTCTTGTTTTTTTCTTTTTTCTTTCTCAGTTACGGGGCTTGAACCCAGGTCCTGGGAGCTGTCCCTGAGCTTTTTAACTCAAAGCTAACACTCTATCATTTTGAACTACAGGGACACTTCCAGTTTTCGGGTGTTTAATTGGAGATAAGAGTCTCACACACTTTCCTGCCTGGGCCGGCTTTGAACCAGGATCCTCAGATCTCAGCCTTCTGAGTAGCTAGGATTACAGGTGTAAGGCTTAGATATGTAAGGCTTAGATATGTGTACCTGGCTTAGATATGTAGATTTCTAACCTGGGATAGTTTATCTTATTTTAAGATTGGTACTTATCTACTCAGAAAATCTGAAGCTTCAAATATGTCATGCTAATTGTCAATGTGTACCTTAATCTCTACATTTAACACAGGGGCTCCAGTGACAATTGCCTACTATGTCTTGGGAATTTGTGGCTACTATGAATGAAAATGTACTGGAAGTATGTAAAATATATGAAGACTTACTGGAGCTCAAAATGACATTTTTATACTCGTTGGAATAAGTAAAATTCCTAAAAAATACCTTTTTTGTTTTGCTTTTGCAGTGTTATTAAGGAAACTTGAAAATTATGTAAGAGACTCTTACCTTGGGCTTCTGTATTAATTCTACTGCAGAGTATTCACCTAGAACCGTACCCTAAGCACTTCCTGCAAATTCTATGCCTCACACACACACACACACAAATAGACACACAAAGCAGGCTGCAAAATTAATGCCTAATGTGTATTTGTGAGAAGATTATATAAGACCTAGGAAGTTCATGCTATTGCTTGGTTCTTTTCAGAGAACCAGAAAAGATAAAAGATGACTATAAATACTTTCTTGATATATCCCAAGTATCAAACATCCCTTGCCCCCCCCCTTGGGGCATTATTAAATTCAAAGGAACGTAGAGAAGCAAATCTTCCTCTGTAACCCACCGTTCCTCATGAGATTTCTTATACTTTCTCTTGAAAAATAGCCAAGGTTTTTGAACAACAGCTCCTTTAAGCACCAAACTTTAAACGGGTTCCACGTTTAATTCTTAATCGATTCTTAATCTATATTGTTAATCTATTCTTAATCTATATTAAGAATATAGATTTTTACTGCAGCTTCCTACACAACATGCTATTTGCTACAGCATGATTTAGAATGTATAGCAAGCCTCCTCCTTTTTTTTTTATTGTGAAAATACTGTCCAGAGGGGTTACAATTACATAGGCAAGATAATGAGTACATTTCTTATCAAGCATTGTAGTCTCCTCCTTTGTTTCCCCTTCCCATCCCTTTCTACACAACATGCTATTTGCTAAAACATGATTTAGAATGTATAGCAAGCCTCCTTCTCGTCTTTAGCATCCTGTAGAGTCAGGCAAAGGAGGTCATGTGATGTAGAGAGGGACACCCCTCCACCAATCAACTGCTACAGATTTACATTTCTAGATGCCAATTTGCATTGATTCTTACACAACACTTTGGAAGTCACCCAATGCTGAGTGCTCGGAGGATTTGAGTCCGCTCTGCTCACGAATGCTTCATCAGGGATGCGCCTAGCAGTGTGCACATTGAGTTATGGAATTCCGATAAAGCCTTTTTAAACTTGATCTACACACCTCCTCCTACTGCTCTATTGTTCCCATATTTTTTTGCAGGAGGACACTTATGATGACGGACATAAAGCCTAAGCCTAGTTAAAGGGTACTACAAAATGCTCCATAAAGTTTAAGTGGAACACACATGATTTTTCCATCTCTCTTACAGTGATGGCCAACCTTGAAACACACGGGAACAGCAGGCTTCTGTTTTTAAACAGGGCAGTTTCAGAAGCATGAGAATGCCAAACATCTGTTTTCCTTCTATCTGCCTGTGACTCTTACTTTCTTTCAGAATTTATTATCTTTTTTGTCAGAACAGTTAAATAATGGATTTCTAGTCTGGTGATTTAATGACGGAAGTAGAAATAGTTTTAAATTTCATAACATGTTAACAATATCAGGTCTAGCAAAAGAACTTTAAAGAAAAAATCGAGCCAGGGGCCCATGGCGCAAGCCTATAATCCAACCTGCTCAGGAGGCCGAGATCTGAGGATCTCAGTTTGCACAGGAATGTCTGTGAGACTCTTATTTCCAATTAACCACTAAGAACGGAAGCAAAGGTGTAGCTCAAGTAGTCAGGCACTAACCTGGAGCACAAAAGCCCAGATCCTGAGTTCAAGATAAAAAAAAAATCTAAAATGTTCTACTTGCCAAAGGCTTTGATCTATCACATATATAAATTTAAGATGACCACAAGTGTCCATTTCTTGCTCCTAGAGTCGTACAGCTCTTAATGGTCTTTCCTGCATTCACAGGAGGTTGACTTACATTGGCGCTGTAAAAACTAAATATACTTTCGTGTGACATGAAATACCCTGTCAGTTCCTTTGTTCCATATCCGTCTATATTATCTGTGAAACAACTGTACTTGTTCCATTTCGTGTAGACTTTTTCTCTTCTATGCTCATGTCACATATACAAAGTATTAGGTATCCAATGCCTATAGACCTTAAAAGCCATGCATAAAATACACGGTCTATATTATATATATATTCAGTTTAGATAGACAAACTGATTGATAGATTGATTCTCTCACTCTATAGCAATTGTCTAAATACTAATTAAAGCTGTCTTGGAGGAGATCAGAGGAAAGACTCACCCTCCCTAAACAACAGTTCATTTCCTCTCCATTGAGTGTCTACGCATGTATTTCCTTTCCTTCACTTTTAACCACAGTCAATGTTGTTTCCTCTTCCTTTACATCTGTTGTGAAATCTTCTGCCACTTTTCTTTCCCTCTCCTGATGCAGTTGTCAGATTCTCTATTTTCCCTTCAGTATTTCATTCAGGCTTAATGAAAATTAACCTCGCAGTCAAAATAAAACGAAGCTAATGGAAGAAAGCAAAAGGTAATAACTTCATAAGAAAACTGATACCATCCCCAGGAAAATCAGTGTCAAAATCAGTGATTGTGTTCTCACTTGATGATACAACATCATTAACCGAGCTGATGTAGAGTTATGCAGAGTCTCAGTGACTGTGCCTGAAGGAAAACAGGTGTGAAATGTGTATCTGTCCAACCAGATTCCACTTGGAGCTCAGGCGGGCCATGAAGGATCATCACCTTTCAGGATCTGATACCAAAATAACACCATGTTTGAGAATCAGGAAAAGGAGAGCCATTTCTGACTCCTTTATATGGCGGGAACTTTGCACAGCAACTTTCTGTTCTCAAAGAAATAGACTTTACACATCTCACAGAATGAGAAACACTAGCTGGCCACAATAGGTTCCTCTCTCTCCTTTATTTGTCTTTGTTTCCCTTTCTCTCAAACAATAAGCAGAAAATAGAAGCCTGTGTTCAGAATATCATTGAAAAAACTCTGCATCTTTCTCTTGTTTTCCACTCAGAATAAATTAATTTTTATAGTTTTCCCCTGATGACACATGTCTTCTAAAAAGATCTATTAGTATGAATGAATTGTGGTACTGGGATTTGAACTCAGAGCCTTGTGTGTTTACATAGGCATTTTAGCAGGTCCTGGCCTCTGGCCCTTTTTGCTTTGGTAATCATTTAGGTATTTTTCCCTCTCTCTCTCATTCTGCCTGGACTGGCTTCACCTGCATTTCTCCAATTTTTGCTTCTGGCTATAGCAGAAACGTGCCTAGCACTGCGCACAGCCTTTTACCTTTAAGATGGGAGTCTCCACACACAAGAAGAACTGAGGTACTCCAGCCTCCAATTCCGAGCCTCCCAATTGTTCCCTCCACAATAGTTTAGAAGTATAGGAGTGAGCCACCACACCCAGGATAAACTTTTGGTCCATCTATGCTGTCTGTTTTAAAAGTTGGTGTCCTATAGCTATAGCTCAGAGATAACATAGTGCTGAAACCTTCCTCCTGCCGATTGCTTTCGATTTGCTTTCCTTCAGTTCCCCTAACACAGTGCTATTTACCACTATAAAATCCCCAAATGTTACCTCTCTGAAACATTCCCTCAGCCCCCATCACCATTTCCATTCTCCCCACTGCCGCAAAGAGAGACTTGATGGAGCGAAGTTATTACATCCTTAGTAGGCTGGTAGGACTTGTAAATATTTATAAGCAACACTGAAAATTCCTCAAAAGAAAAAAAAACACCATAACTTCAAATTTTTATTATCTCACATATTGTCCTTTATGGATAAAACCAGTGTCAAATGGAATTATCTGCAGGAAAAAAAATAAAAGTGGTTCACTAAAAAGACCATAAATCAAAATGCAAGGAAAGATGACTCTTCGTGTATGACAACACGAAATTCCTTATGTATCAGTGCCGCGCCACTTTATTATTGCAGGGATTCTAAGTTTCCACAGTTCCACTGAAGTGTGTGTGAAGTCAATACGTTTTATACATTAATCAGGAGACTAACCTTATATTAAAAAAAATCAAAGTAGTATATGCTGACAAAGGCAAAATTGAAATAAAATTAACCTTGGATTAGGAGCTACACTCAGAGAACGGATTCTATGTAACACTCACAGACTCAAGAGCAGTTCTCCGAGAGGTTGTTATTAAAACAATGGAAACATGACACAACACTTGTCAAGTTGGTTGTGATCTTCTTAATTAATGGCTGACATATGTGTTCGGTTGCATTTATTAATTTACTAAATTACTGATCATGAGCCTGAGAACTCTTACTCACCTAACAGATGCATTGAAACATAGCTCCCAGCATGTTTGAGGATGGATACTGGATGCTATGTTTGTTTCCATATAAAACGCAGAAAGTGAATGTCATTTGTTCTCTTTGAAACATGAAGTTTCAAAAACATAATCAGTTAATTTAACCGGCTCTCGTGTTTTAAAACTGTCCCAGAAGCATTCATTATTAGAGAATTTTTCCCCCATAATGCTATCACTGGTGGATCCAGAGAGACATAAAGCACATGGTCAAATAGAATGCAATGAATTAGAGTCTTCTGGAAATACTGTGTTTCGAACAGAAAAGTCAATATAAATAATTTGATATTTGGAATCAAAGCTGTTCACGAAACACAATTTGGGATTTATTTTATGTCAAACATGGAGGTAGACATAAAACACAGGAAAAAAATGAAACAGCATAAACTAATAAAACTGATTCACACCGGTCACACTCAAGCACTTGGTGAGAAAATTAATAAGGACTAATAAAAACCCATGCTAACAAAATCTGTATAAGCTGGAAAGGATTTGCAAAAATAGAAAGTCACTATTTGGGAAGAAGAGAAGAGGCATGATGATAACTCAGCTAGCTGTTGAACAAACTGTTCTATTTTATTGTTTGCTCTATTTATTCTTTGTTTTATGGCTTTACAAACTTGCTCTTTTCGCCTGAAAGTGAGACACGGGAATGGCTGCTAATGTATGTCAAGGTGTCAACATTTCAGGTTTTAGAAACACCAGTGATTCTTTGAGGTTGGAATTGAGTTTTTTTTTAAATGGTGAATGGAAAGGATATGAAATTGTCCCCACTAGATGCAGCCAAAAGAGAATGCTACTGTACTGTTGGGAATGTAAATTTCTTCAAACACTCTGGAAAGCAGTATGGAGGTTCCTCTAAAGACTAAACATACAGCTTCCCTAAGACCCAGCAATTCCACTCCTGGGCATTTTACCCAATAGAACACACACACCACACTAAAGCTACCAGCACAACCATGTTCATTATAGAATTGTTTACCATAGCCAAGATAATGGAATCAAACCAGATGCCCCTCAGTAGATGAATGGGTCAGGAAAATTTGCTATATATACACAATGGAATTCTACTCACCCATCAGAAAGAATGATATTGGACCTTGCATAAGGAAATGGAAAGACCTGGAAAAAGTCATATTAAGCAAAGCAAGCCACACTCAAAGAAACATAGGTTGCATGGTTTCCCTCATTGGTGTGACTATGAATTTACAAGTGAACACACTGGATGGTTAAAACAATACACTGGGGCATGATAAATTGCAGAGATCTCTACATATTCACACCGTGCGAGTAAAGGAGGATTTGCATAGGAGTGACTCAGAAAGTTCACAGCTATGTGCATATGGTCATATAAAATAATATTTTATGACATTAACCACAAGAAAAAGAAACAAGAAATGAACTAATGGAAAAAGGAACATTTTTGCCATTGTTGCTGCTGTTTTTGTTGTCTTTTCCTTTTGTCTTGTTTGTTAGTTTATTCATCTTTGGAAGAGTGAAGGGGACACGGAAAAGGTGGTATAAAGCGTGAACAAACACAAACAACAGTGGAACTCACTAGACACTCTGTGGGAAACGAACTGTACATCTTGTGGGTCGGGATGGGAGGGAAAACCTGGGAGAGAGTGAAGGAAGGGGAGACATGGTTCAAAAAGAGTTGTACTCCTTACCTGATTGGTGTAACTATAACCCCTTTGTAGATCATCTCTACAATAATAATGCGTATATACATATACATACATATATACATGTATATATGTATGTATATATACATGTATATATACATATATATGTATGTATATATGGTGTATATATACATGTATATATACATGTATGTGTATATATGCATATATGTGTATATATATAATATGTTATATATATATATATACTGCTTTGCCATCTAGATCCCAGTTAGATAATGACACTGAAATCCTTTTTCAAACAGGGCCTCACAGGCTCAGGACGTGGAACCTTTCACCTAATTTTACTTTGCCTCATTTTTCTTTCACTACAAAAAATAATTAAGGAGATCATCAATTATTGGGAACAAACGTTTATATCTTCCCATAAACATTCGTTCCAAAGTCTTATATGGTAGTTAAAATTAAGATGTTGATTTAATCAGAGTTTCTTAAAAGTAGGGGGGGGGGAAAAAAGCCTGAGTGGAAAGGATGGATGAGTCTTTCAGAGGTAAACAGCAGTGACTTAGGAAATCCTCTGAGCAGCACGGCTGGCTGTGTCTGTGGCTGTGTCCGCCCATCACAGCTGCATTCCAGGCCAGCCATGTTTCAAACTACTATTTGACATGCATCTTTTCATTAAGTCAAGGGGTTCCTTGTTTATTAGTGTCTGTGACCTTAGTGCCAGCTCTGCTAGGATGTTCTCTTCTCTAAGTGACTAAATAAAAAGATGCGTCGTGGCCCACTGGAGGTGTGCAGAGGAAACCCCAGAACATGTGTCGTGGCCCACTGGAGGTGTGCAGAGGAAACCCCAGAACATGAGTTCGTTGAACTAAAAAATGCGAGCACTGCATTCAAATGAATGACCCTCGATCTTTTCTGTATAATTGGCAAGAAGGAAAGCAAGTGAAATGCTCAGTTTTCACCAGGCAGTGCTGCTTTCTCAGATGTGGCTGGGGGAGTAGTGCAGCCCATGGTGGTTCTTAGGGTAGATTATCCATCCCTTGAACTGAAACAAACTCAGAGACCAAGACTTCATATCTGTTGAGTCTAGAATAAGAGAAATGGCATATCTTTTCCCCCCAAAATAGCATCCATAATCTGGCTAACCGAATGCTCTTAATCCAACACACAAACCTGTTTCTTCCTTCTTGCTGAGGACAAAAGCCTCTCACATTTAATTAAAGTCAATAAAGAAATTAAAAGCTTAACGAGAGCAAGAATCCTCTGAGTGTGCTCATGCTGTCAGCGCCCTGCGATGTAACAGATAGGATTATGGTGCTCTTGCCTGGAAGAGCTGGAGGAGAGCAAGGATGAAGAGAAGAGCTGTGAAAAACCTCCTGGAGAGAAAAACCTCACTGTGGAAAAACCCTTGCCTTAACCAAGTCCAGGGAGGAACGGGACACAAAAGCAAGGGCTTGGGAGGGGAAAGCCACCTAGTGTGTGTTTTGAACAAAGTGGAAAAATAAGGCGAGAGGGACTTAAAGAAGATTCCAGCTCAACAGGAAACGCGGTGGGAAATTATGAGAGAGCCTCTCCAGGGCTGTCCACGGCTTCTCCAAGTCATTCAGGCAGGATGGGCACAGTCCCTCTGCGGGAGGAGCGTGGAGGAGCGCTGGCCTCGCTCTCCACCCCTGCGGCCCAAGGAGAGCTGAGGGGGAATGGGAGGGGTGAGGGCTTCCGTTGTAATTTCCCTAGTTCTCTTCACTGTGCGCGTGAACTGAGAAAGGAGGATATCCCCTGAATGGGGAATTGAGGGAAGAAGTGCTAGAAGCTTCAAATGAGAAGGGCATAATGGGTAGCCTGTGAGGATGAGAGTTAATGCCAGGAACACAGTAAGGAATCGTATAAAGCTTCTGTTCCTGCTTCTATAGTGGCAGTAGGTAGATGATTGATGGATAGATTGATGTACATGCATATAAGAGATATATCAGGATATTGAGATATATAGCTATACAGACGGAGATATCTAACTCTATATAGTCATCTATACTTTTATATCTAATTATATATGTGATTTTCTATACACATTTACATACCTAGATCTACATTTACATATATTTATATATCTAAATACAGATGTGTTTAAAGTATGCATCTTTATGTCTTATAGGTATTACAAGATCTTTTAATTATCTATACAATATCTGTATGATATATAGATGCATATAGATATTTAGCTTTCTTTCTGTAGGCATTTTGAGCTACATAGGTACAAATAGGGAGTTGATGGAAAGTTTTAATTTTGTTAGGTTGGACATCTGTGCTTTCAGCGAAGAAACCTGATGAATGAACAGACACGAGAGTTGCGGGGGGGCACTAAGGGATGTTTTAGTATTTTTACTAACCATGAAATATACTTGGTACACACATCAAGGACGGGTGACACCCGCACAAACATTCAAGTCAAATTTGGAATCCATACTTCACACTGGCTAACCCACATCAAGGGAGGTCGAATATTATTATCGTCAGGTGACAGCGTAGGAGGTGAGTTGCTACTTACGAGCGTAGCCAGGCAATGAGCAGGAAGGAACGGCAGTAACTTTTGATCTTAGAAGGACTCCACTTAGTGTACATTCATAACTATTACAAATTATGTGTGCATCTACATGTCACATATATATAACTATATGTCACGTATATGTACATACATATACAGGATACTGTATTGTATGTATACACATATACACAGATAATAAAATATTGTGTACACATACCTACAGTATACATAGATGCACACAAGTAGGCAACATATACATAACATGGATAACATGTATGTATATATGTTATGGTGCTAACATGACTTTAGAAACATAACAGGTAAGTGGTTAGTATCTGGTAGTTGGGTAAAAAATCTAGAGAGTTTAGTATGAATCACAAAGTGCAAGAGAGGATTCCTGGGTAGAATTGTTCATTATTGTAAACGCATCATCGTCAGCATTTTGAGAGTATAGCATGATTTTTCTAATGATACAAAGGAGAAATACTGAGTCAAGGCACAGCGCCTTCTCGGTTTTCCTTCCTACGGCCACCCAGGCTGGGCCTGTGATGACAGGAAGTTGATTTAAAAGTTATAGGTAATCGATTCCTACAACTCAGGTGATACGATCTCCAATTTTGAGTACAGGTACCCTGGAAATTAATTGATTCTTTTCAGAGTCAAGTTTTATGCTTTCTTCTAACTTCGCCTTGTCAGACAGGCGTTTCTGACATTTACAAGTCAAACATTGGCTGGGGATGTTTTACAGCACCTACATGATTAGGTCCAGGCCATCCTCAGTTCTCAAAATGTGTTCTTTTCTTCTGAGAGAGGCATCAAACACACGTGAGTAAGTTGGAACGAAGAAAAATCAGTTAGGCTTCCTCCCATCAGAGGCCCTAAGCAGCAGCCTGGTTTTATGAAAATGGAAATCGTGTGTTTGAACATAATTTCTGACCTTTAATGTTAAGTTTCCTATTCATTTTGTCTTCAAGTCATTCTCAAATCTGGATTGCAAGATACTTGCTCCAGGGAAAGAAAAGAGTTTAGTATATGAAATTGTTTAATACAACCTCACATTCCATCACCTTCTTAATAAGTATATAATCCACAGTGAGTAATTTCCTGCCCTGCTTCCTTAGCTCTGAGATTAGAGCTCACATCTGGTCCTTAAGTCTACCATGAGGACACACAGTACTACCAGAAACACAAGACAGTTCACTTGATAGGTGGTGTTTATCAGTTATTAGCACAGATGAGCTATAAAGAAATACCCACATGTTGGACATGTACTGATGATCAGCCATTCTAGTTCCCCCACATCTATGTCATCTTCTAGTGGGAAACATAAGCTACAAAGACATACATAAATAAGCAGTATTTGGTGATGATATAGTTTGCAAAAAAAAGATAGTTTAATATATAAAAAGAGAATTATTTTTTCTTTCCTTTTTTTTTGTCGGTCGTGGGGCTTGAACTCTGGGCCTGGGCACTGTCTCTCAGCTCTTCAGCTCAAGGCGAGCGCTCTACCACTTGAGCCACTGTACCACTTCCAGTTTTCTGAGTGGTTTATTGGAGATGAGAGTCTCACGATCTTTCCTGCCCGGGCTGGCTTTGAACCTCGATCCTAAGACCTCAGCCTCCTGAGTAGCTAAGATTACAGGTGTGAGCCACCTGTGCCTGGCTAAAAAGAGAATTCTTAAAGCAGATGAGGTAGCTAGGGAAATAGGAGAAAGGTCATAAGACTCATAGTTTGGGATCCATGGTCCTAAGATTCATAGACTCCTTGGCTTACTACTTCGAATGCTCCTTCACTTACCCATCTATCAAGGGGCAATATTTTCTTTGTTTCTTCAAGAAGTAGAGTTGGAGTCTATCATCAAACCAGCCACACCTCAGTTTCCATAGACCCCCATATGTGTATCTTAGAACAAATGTAATGTGATGCATATGTTTTCAGCTATTTGAAAATTGGTTTTGGAAACACAAACATCTTGCAAAAAGCATGAGCATTTTTATGAAAGTTGCACTTGGTATACATTCTTACCGTGAGTAGATCTTCATGGGCTAGGGTTCCCCAAAGATGGTGTTCCTGGGGAAAGAAAAACATGAAATGTAGAGGGAAATATACATGATATACAATCTCTAGGAGATTTCAGCTTTCAAATTTAGATACTTTTTTCTCATTAGCCAAAGCATATTTATTTAAATAGGACTAATCTGATCGTTCACTTAGTCAAAACATTTTAACTTATCTTGTAATATCATTGGCCTACTTCAAAGGGAAAAAAATGTCATCGATGGTAAAAATCCTCAGAGATTGTTCCCCTTCTAATGTTAATACAAATAATTTGACTTCATTGGTCTCAGTTTCTTTGTTTATAAACTCTTGAATTCCATAGAGTAAAATCACATTTACAATTCTATGCCTGTTCAAGACAAAGACCAAGTAATTTTAACTAGTTTAAAATTTACACATGGTCATTTTGCAATGTCAACCAAACACATGCACATGTAAATACACCAATGTGCACAAGTGTGTATGCATACGTACACACACACACACACACACACTCATGCAAACAAGGCATCTAACTGTGCTTCATGTATGTTACATTAAAATTCAAATTTGAAGCTGTTAGCAATTTGCAACTGTCTCAATTCTGTCCAAAGATGAGTATTTTCCCTTTAGTTTAAATTGTGAGCACTGGAAACTTCAGTTAAAACAGGAGAAAGAAAACTCTAATTTGTCCCAAAGTGACATGACTAACTTTAAAAAGAATCTTTTGCTCATAGAAAATATTTCTCAATTACGTTTTTGTTTTTCCGCTCTACCCTGATTTTTTTGCTACCACACTTAAAATTTAAATTTTGACAACAAATGTAGAAGTAAGGAAAAGCAAAAGATTTCCCAAAATCAGACAGCTACTCTAAGTCACTCTCAACATTAGGAAAAGAAATGAATCAAAGCCAGCATTAGGCTCTGGGATTGAAATTTCAAGCACTCAGGAGTATTTATAGGCTGTGGTCCAAGGGTCCTGGCTGCTTAAATCCATTAACGTTACAGACACTGCTGGATTATGAAAATGATTCTAAGATCTAACATTTCCACTAAAAAAAAAATAAGAAGATGTCCAAACCAAATCTGCCATATACTCCCTTGAAAAATAAAGGGTACATGAGCCTCAATATTTGTATTGGAGACGTGAGACAACTAAGACATGCAGATTTCCTTTCACATGTGAATTGTCTGGGAGGCAAATGAGTGATCAGAGGCCCCAAGAACTCCATTTCATCAATCTGCCTTGAAATTCCATCACCATAGAAAATGACTGCGGTATTCCACGAGGAGCAAAGTCCACAGTTCTTTTGTAAAAAGAGGAAGCTGGGACAGTTGAAAGATACAAGGAGGTTGATATTTTAGTATAAGCAAAAATAATGAACCAGAAGATAGTTTCCAGTGACTAGAAACCATTAAATAGATGGGTTTAGATGACCCCGGTTAAACATGTGTCTAGGCAAGGATTTTGTTGCAAAAAGATTTCTGTGATTCTTTCCAAGAACTAAGATTTTTTTTGGGGGGGGGGGTTCTGGTCGTGGGGCCTGAACTCTGGGCCTGGGCGCTGTCCCTCAGCTCTTCAGCTCAAGGCTAGCGCTCTACCACTTGAGCCGCAGCGCCACTTCCGGCTTTTTTCTTTTTGCTTATATGGTGCTGAGGAATCGAACCCAGGGCCTCATGCATGCAAGGCATGCGCTCTACCACTGAGCTATCTTCCCAGCCCCAAGAACTAAGATTTTTATACTCCTGTGCCAATGACCTTTGTAGTGATACTGTAAGAAAATCTGACACACAAAGCAAGCCCAGGTTATATACTTTAAACATTAAATCTAAAATCTCCACGTCCCTCCTTCCCAGAAACTCATGTATATCCTTGAGATCCAAGATTGTTGTCTGCCCAGACCTCAAAGATGGATAAGGGGCATGCTTGTACTGGCCATGCATTTGCAAACGGTAGCCCTCCTGTTCATATTGTCATTGTATTCAGCATCGCTCTGAACTATGGGCTCTGTTCTCTGTCATTATTTTACATAAAATGTATTTCAAAATTTCCACATAAGCATCGATTTCAGAATATTGGTAAGACACTTTTAAAAACAAAGTCTTCCCCCTCATTTCATGGTAAATGTTCCGTAACTCAGGGGTTAAGCATGCATTTATACATGAGGACATTAGATGTGTTTTGTATCCTGTCCGTAAGCATCAAGATGGTGAATGAATGCAGAATTTCTCAGTGTAGTTTTACTTTTGATGCATTTTTCCCCCTCAGTATTTGAGAACACGAGTTTCTTTCCTATTACTTTTGAAAACACTACCGTAATTTTATCCTCTAATTGCACAAAGAAGTCACGTAATAAAAAAGCTACTTCGATCTGTTACTACCGCTTAAACTAAGAGGTTTTGCGTTTCCATTTTTGTTTTCTCAGCCGTGCTGGAGTTTAAACTCGAGGCCATGAGTTTGCTAGGCAGGTTTTCTACCTCTTGAGCGATTTCACAAACCCTCCTGCATTCGTTGCTTTGCAAATGAGGTCTCATATTCTGTCCATTCTGTCTTCTTCCCAATTGCAAATTATCGCTGCTTTGATTTCAAGAATCCCTTGCGTGGCATACTGGATTATTTAACTTCTGTGGAAATGATTTACAGCTGTGGATCTCATATCTACCTGAGAAATGAGGTTCTAATATAATATCGTATTTTTCTTAATGAAACTTATTCTACATACATCTAGAATGCCTAGAGTGCTTCTCCCCTTCCTTCCTCTATTTAAACATGAATTTACTTTGAATAGAAGCTCAACCCCAGTTCATATCCATCTCTGTAGCTGTCCTGTCTCACCTCTCAAAGACTTTACGATCCCAAATCCATTATGACAGGAGAGCTCCCATCTTATCGTTCTGCTAAGGGAAGGTCCAAACTTGGTTTTGTTTTCTTCTTTGTGAATGGCATTTCAGTGGCGAAGATTTCTCAGCACGAATGATCTCCCATTGCCTCTACTCACATGAGTATAAATCACTAAAACACGTAAAAGGCTTGCGTCTGAGAACTGATCATTTCACATGCAAAATTATAGCCGTTGAGAGGCTCAAGGCTAGCTCTCTGCCTCTTCAGCTCTATTTCTAGTTTTTTGGTAGTTTACTGGACATAAGAATCTCACAGACTTTCCTGCTGGATTGGCTGGGAAGTTCAACCGTGATCCTCAGATCTCAGCCTCCTGAGTAGCTAGGATGACAGGCGTGAACTACTGGCGTCCAGCTCCTCATTTGTATTTTTTTAAGTAACTAGATTCTGTCCAGAAAGAAATCATAAATTTCCCCCTTTCATTTTTTAATCTAAGGTATTTTCTCTTTCGTTTTACTTCTAAGTTTCTGGTTCTGAGGAATCCTAACAGGATACACTGATGTTATTCTATCCACCGTTACCCAGGAATACATAACCCGTTGTCTTATTTGGCTAGAATGCATTCTGTCTAAAGTTCTCACATTCTACAGAGAAGCTCTGGCAGGTGCCCCCTCCCAAAGCCTGTGGGCATAGCTTTTCTATTTGGTCTCTCCACTCCCCAAAGAACGCCATTTCATCTGCACAGCTGAAGATTTCACACGTCTCTGTCTCCTCCAACTCATTAATAAGCCCATTAGATAGGATCGTTCCCTGCGGAGTCGGGTAAGTAAAAGTCTGTAAAAAGGAAGGCCAAGCGAAGCTGAGGTCACAGGTTGGCACAAGTGCCTTTGGTGGATCCTCTCTGCATTTGGGGTTAACCGTCTCCAAGACAGCTTTCCAGGACAAATAAGAAATGCTCTGTATTTGCACGGCTCACCTTGGTACCCATAGATGGCTGAGCACCCAAGGTATGCCAAGAGTTACTGAGCCATAGAATTTTGAATTCTATTTCTTTTCCTTTCGTGCCAAGCAGCCACATGGAGACCCAGGGTGAAAGTGTAAACCATCAGTACCCTGTTTTCCTGGATTCTCCTGAAATGCTAGAGACATTTTTTGTCGGTCTTCTTTGTTCAACTGAGATATCAAAGATGGAGATATAAAAATTACGTTACCATCTCTAATGGGAATCATAAAAAATAAGCAAAAGAGGTTTACTAAAAATACACATAATTCATTTCCAACATTTCAAAAGATCTTCAGTTACTTGAGAGATCTGATTAACCTCAACTTATTTATGTGTCATACACATTTTTCTTTAATTGATATGATCCAGAACAGCTAAAGAGAAAAAAAAAGAAAACCTTCGTGCTTAACAAAGCTTTACAGAAGAGAATGCGGGAGAAAGATTCAAATCTAACACATACACACACACACACACACGCCCAATGAAATGAGAAGCAAGCACTTGGCCACATTCAATAAGAAAAAGACAAGGTGATCGGGCAGAGGCAACTTTAAATACTCCATTAAATAACTGCTAGAAATGAATTCAATAAACTTGTTGGACATCAATTTTTTTTAACCCAGTAGCTTTTTTATATGCCAATATTAAGATGTATGAGAACTTGAGAGAAATAATCACCTTTGCAGTTGTTAGAAAATGAATTAATATATTAAAAACATAGGAATAAAGCTGAGTACAAATGTGAAAGGACCCTACAGGGAACATTACAAAATACTGATGAAAAAATTTGACATAGATGGATGAGATATGGATATGCCACACTCACAGGGAGAAGAAAGTAATACTGTTAACATTAACAGCTAGGCGTCAATGGCTCATGCCTGTAATCCTAGCTCCTCAGGAGGCTGAGATCTCAGGATTAAAGTTAGGAGTCCACGGTGGGGAAGCTGGTGTGACTCTGATGTCTAGTTAACTACAAAAAGCTGGAAGCGGCAACGGTAGAGCACTAGCCTTGGGTCTAAGAACCCAAGGACAGTGTCCAGTCCCCAGTTTTAAGACGCAGGCCGAGCACACACAAAAAGTAAATTAATATACATCTTCTCAAATGGATCTATGGAGTCAATGTAATCTTGCTTAAAATACAAGCCCCCTCACCCCCACCCCACACACACCCCAGCACAGCAATTCTAAAAAGTTGTCTGGAATTACAAACGTTTATTTTATGTTATCATGTTCTTATAATGATTACATCGTGTCATCTTTACTCCTAATAAAATGAAACTACTGAAACAAAAATTACAGAGCTGAAGGAATCATACCATTGACTGTAACCTACAGCATAACGTTACAATGCATATGAAATGGAAGGTCGGGGAGTCTTCGAAGGCCTAACATGAGATGAGATGATTTTTACAAGTTCCCACCGAGGAGGGAAGGGAGCTTCAGTAGAACCTGACAGAGCTGATGATTTCCTCGTTTTGCTTAACACATGTTGAAGAGAATAACACAGAAAAGCTTTGAAAGAGCAGAGTCTGAAGAAAGGGCCAAAAGATGATACAGGAAGAGACGAATAAAACCCTGTTGAAAAAGAGGAGTAGACAGGATAAACCAATTATTTCCCTCGTTTTTTAATGATATATGCCTGGTAACCGTACCATGATGTGTTCTCATCTATCTCTCTTCTGCAGCATAATTTCACTAGCTATAATTTAAAATTTAATTATGTTCTTAATTAGCCATTTCTGCTCAAGGAGTGATATGCCCCTGGAGTGGCAGAATGCAATTATTCATTCACCAACTTCATATTGAACATATTCCATGTACTACCCCTGCTCCTTGGCTGGAGAGAGGACTTCCAGCCGGGAGATCTTAAAGGCTGCGGAGTAGAGGTGGCCTGGAAATTGACCTTGACAGATGGGTAGGAAATAAAGGCAAATGACATCTGGGTGTCTCATCACTGCTGCCCTGGGAAATGGTCCAACCGACCACCCAAGAACCATCCATTATGGAATTCTCTAGAAGGTTGCAGCTCTGTTTGACATACTGTCTGCTATTCTTTAGGCAGCAGAGTCAGAAGTCCCAGGTTCGTTTGCAGAATTTTATCCTGTATTACAGATTCCAGCTTTGAATCTCACCGAGCAATCTTATTCTAGCACATCCGCCTATCTGTCTGTCTATCTATCTATCTGTCTATCTATCTATCTAATATTTACTATGCTATATAATACTGTAATATTATAATTATTATGTTTTAAAAGCATATTATAGATTAATAGAAAAGTTAAATGTTATATTACATATTTACTAACAATATATTATGAATATAGAATATACAATATAATTTATTATATATTACTTACATAAATATATATTATATGCAATTTTTAATACAGTACTATTATTATAATATACTATAGTATATATAATTATATTAAATAGTATATACTATATTGTGACATACTATAACTATATTAAATAGTATACATTATTTCATATATTATATGTATATGTGTACATATATATTTATATACATATATGTTTCCTTAAATGCCCTTTGGACCACATTTCACAATCTTGCTCCCTTCTCCACCACACTAAATTAGTTAAATATCTGGAATTTGCTCGTTTTAGACTGGCACGCCTCTCATACATTGAATCTAGTGGAAAATGTATTTTGACAATAGACCAGAATATTAATACAATAGAGAGCAAAAGCAATCCAGGTAGAGCAAGATAATGTAAAAAAAAACATTGTCAAACACAAGAAAGAGCAAGGAAAAGTCTTTAGAGTTCAATATATTACTATCAGATTTTGGAGACAAACAATGCTGATGGTAAAATGACTGGATCATCTACAGTTACATAAGGGAAAAACTAATAGACATAACCTCTCAAGAAAGTAGTCCAACACAAAATCCTATGTAAAGGTTACACACACACACACACACACACACACACACATCATAAAGAGAAGAAAATTAATTTATGCTGATAAAAGAAGTGTTCACTCTTGCAGATTGAGAGGCTAGGGCTGTAGGCATTTTTGGTTGTAACAAATTCTACTTATACCGATGTCTACATGTGATAACAATTCATGGAGCTCACCATATCTTTACCTTTCTGAACGTCAATTAAACACGGATAGAAATGATCATATAGCCAGGTACTGGTGGCTCACGCCCGTAATCCTAACTACTCAGGAAGCCCAGATCTGAGGAACAGCCAGGGCAGAAAGGTGATGATTCTTATCTTCAACTAACTGATGAGGAGAAAAAAAAGCCAGAAGTGGAGCTGTGGCTCAAGTGGTAGAGCACTAGCCTAGAGCAAAATGGCTCAGACACAGCTTGAACTCAGGCCCCTGGGACGGCCTCCCCACACCAAAAAAAAAACAACTAAAAATGATCATATGTAAATGCTGCTTGAAAATATAATGGAAAGAAGGAATAGGTTTTTTTTCTTCCAACTATTGGGTTTTGATATGTTTTGATATGTACCATGAATGACTTGCCTATTCTTGTCACTATATAGGGTGGTATCATTGTGTGTAATTTCCTTTCCAAAATGCTTTTGTGCATAAGTCATATCCAAATGTATGAGTTTGGAATTCCATTTGAAATGTCTTTTTGGCTTATTATTATTATTAATTTTAAGGCACTGGGGTTGGAGCACAGGATCTCAAATTTGCTCAGCTTGCCTCTTCGCAGCTGGACATCTACCACTGGAACAGCACCTACAAACCTACAGATTGCTCCTTATACCCTCTCTGGAACTGCAGGGCTGCCTTTGAGCTGCAGTCTTCATATCTCAGCCTACTAATTAGACAGGATTGCAGGCATGAGCCGCAGACACCTGGCCTTCAATATCTTTACAGCGAAGTGAAATAAACACTTTTTATTGCGAATAGAAATTCTGAACATATTTTTTTCATGATCTTCCCTCAGTATTTTATCTTCTGATGCAAATGCTTCAACAGTGACATTTTTGGCGATAAGAATTTACCCAATGCGTGTTGGTCATTGTTCATGGGACAAAAAAAAAAATGTAATTCTCAACAAATAGATTTTTCAATTGGTTATTATGTAATTATTTTTGTAATTATAACAATAGCATGCTAGGAAAAGATTTGGGTAGAAATTACTGTAATTATATTGCTGAGTGCAGTTCTGAAATGCAAGCACAAATAACTTCTTAACCTCCTCTTTTATGTGCGGGATGTGGTTTAGAAAAGAAATTAGAGAATATGTTTCAATCTGATAAATGAGTTGAGGTATATTAAGTACAGATAAAAGAAACCTACCTATCATAGAAGGAGAAAGAGAAGTAATTTCACTAATTCACCAAGGAATTCCTCTTCTATGAATGAAGATATTAATGTCTGTTGCTTTGCTCATGAACTCTCTGCCACAGGAAAAACTGTCTATGTCTATGGTATATGCCCTTTAAACCTTTGATTTTTTTCAACTGTAGACACAAGGATCTGTGCAGGAAATGTGTTCAGATGTTTGCTTTCTCCTTGCCTACTGTTGCTTGTCATTGTATTCGGATCATTTCAATAGCCTTGGTACTGGTTTGCAATGCTGATGTGCAAACCTTTATTTCCTTGCCTTATTACCTATTATCTTTAAGTGGTACACAGGGGTAACTGTATTAATGTCAACCCTTGTTTTTAGTGATACTTTTCACATTTAAGTAGCTGGAGGAGGTAGTTGTGGCTCCACAGAGTAGTCGATGAATACAATGTATCTCAACCAATGCCACTGTTTAATCATTCTCCCCCTTCCTCCCAAACTCCCCTCTCCCCTCGATTTACCTGGTTGCATTTTCACAAATGGACACTGCATATGGTGAGTGCATTTGCCCATCCCTCCTCTCTCCAGACAGAGGAATTACAATTACTTCTATGAAAAAATCAAGATGGCGGCAGACCTTGGAAGAAACCAGTCTCACCCTGGTGAACTTTCTCCTCTGCTCTAAGAACCTCAGGGAAGTGGAATTCTAGGTAAGTGGGTAAGGGATAAGTGGAAGCCTGTTCCTGCTTCCTCACCCACGAAAATGAATGCTTCCACATTTCCACCAAGTCCCTCTGCACCCAGCAACAGCAGACCTCCTCTCTTTTACCTCTTACCAAGATGTCTCCAACAAAAGCCACCCACACCCGAGCCGAGGTGGGGGGATCCCACAAATTGAATTGTACCATGCTTCTCGTCTATTACCAGTGTTTGCCTGACCAGCCTCTTAAACCTGAGTTGTGCCTCTGTCTGATGACTTTTTTCTCTCTCTCTTTCTATCCAAAAGTGACATTTCCAGAAGAATTGGTCTTTGTTCGTTACAGGAGACGATGCAGATTGGCTTTACTTTCAACCTAGCGGCTGTGGGAGCCAGGGAAGAGGCAGGCTCTGCAGCGCTTCCCAGCATGGGCTAGGCCAGGCTGAGAAAGGCAGAGCAAGGCAGTGTTATTTTCCTTCCTTCCTTTATGATAACAAGATTTGCCGGTCCTTGGCCGCGTGGCCTCTCTGCTGCGCTCTCGGGGGTTCTGCTACACTGAAGCAGCTCCCCACTTCTCTTCCCCCCTCACCCCCAGAGCCCTGTTGTGTAAGCAGAAGCCACTAATAAAAGTGACCTTAATGGCTGGTTTGGGTGCTTCTTACAATGCACCTGCGTCCTCGATGGGCCAGCCGTGAGCATCTGAGCAGGGGTAACCTCTGCTGTGAGCCTTCGGGTTCATTAACGGATCATTGAGTCGACAGATCCTGACAGCTCCTTTGGAGAACTGGAGCTTCACGTTGCTACACTCTGCCCAAGGGGTTACACGGTGGCTTAACGGCCCTCAGTGTGACTTAAAGAAATTCAGGAGGAAAAAAATAAAGGGATGTGCTTCAGTTAGGTCAAAATAATAGATTACCTAACACACACACACACACACACACACACACACACACACACACACGCACGCACGCACGCACACACACCAGTCTTAAAGAAATAAGGGCTTCTGGGGCAGAGAAAGCGAAAATACATTTTGGATGTTAGGATATTCTTAGAGCATAAATACATATCCTTAGTAAATAAGTTACACTTTGAGCATCAGTTTTCTTCTGAATGTATAGATCTTTTCTTATAAATGCTACCTTTAGAGAGAGGGGGGAGGGAGGGAGGGAAGGAGGCAAAGAAACTCACTCCCAATACATACTTTATTGATTTAGGTTTTGGTTTTTGTTGTTGTGTTTGCTTTTTAGCCTAGACAGAAATCCTAAAATGCACCCTTTTCAAGTGTTTTGGCCTAAGGTCATTTTGCGAATTTTTCTAGCTAAGATTTTCCTTTCAAGGTGTTTTCTTTTAAAAAAAATTCTGCATAAAAGTTTGCAGTAAATCCCTGAAGACTGAGTGACAGGAGACAATGAATCCACCTAAATAAATCACGCGAGCAGCCCTCGTGGTGAGCTGGATTGCCATCTTCCACTTTTGTGTTTTAAACAGTAGTTTCTGGAAGAGATTTTTGAACACAAATTGGAGAAGCAGAGGTAGAAATAGAGAACTTGGCTCAAACCAAAGGTAAGTTCCAGTAGAAACATATTAATTTTCAGGTGAAGAATATTTTTGGCTTACCGGGGTGGTGGCGTAAGCCTAGAATCCCAGCCCTGGGGAAGGTGAGAAAGGAGAGTAAAAGGGGTGTTAAGCCAGCCAGAGCTGGATTGTAAGAACTGGTCTCCCACAAACAACATAAATAAGCACTATGAGCTTAGTACTAGCACTGAACACGAGTAATAACGCCTTACAAATCTGTCTTACACGCTGTCTTATAAATGCGATAAAAACGTGAAGTCGTTTACCTAGCGTCAAACTCGTACGCAGCTCCACAGGAAGACATCCAGACCTGTCAACCACACCCAAGCTCCAAATCAAGTTTCCCAGGTTCCTTCAGCTATTTCCTGTGTTCCTATCTTAAAGCAGAAACTTTCAACCTTGAGCCTACATAAGAATCACCTGTAGGTCGTCTTCACCTTAATTGTCAGACCCTGTATCGAGTGTGTCTGGCCTAACGCAGGTATTACTAAGTGAATGGGCATCTGGAAGCCCTGCTAGCACTCAGCTGAAACCCTGTAGACCTGGTGCAAAAAATCCATGAAGCTAGAAGAGGAGGAGGAGGAACAAGGAGAGGAGGAGAAAGACCATAAGGAAGAAGAGACAGAGGAATGCAAATCCTTTACAAACCTCCAACCCATGCTGATGATGAAGGGACCCCAAACTTGGGCAGGTGTAAGGGTGTGCACAAGTCCTTGGCTACTTTGTTCAGAGTAACTGAAGCTGGCACTTTTTTGATGCAACAGAGTTCACCCGTCTTGCTTGTCTCTTGTTACCATGAAGTGCTGCTCTGTCTCAGAATAAAAACAGGGCAGAAACCGCTGGGCTTAAGCAATTATTTCAAATGTTCCATGAAAAGCTTTTCCCACCTCTCTGGTGGGTGGTGGGGTTCAGGAGTTGAAACCTCAGAAATCAATGCTGTTTGGCTTTCAATAAACAATGGATTTGGTGTTGCTGCAATGTCGTTTTTAAAATCTGAGCCTGGATCTTTAACTCAGAGCTATGGCATCTGTCCTAAGCTTTTTATTCAAGACAGGCACTCTACTACACTCCTTTGTGTGTGTGTGTGTGCGTGGTAGTTGATGGGAGATAAAAGAGTCTCGTGGACTTTGCTGCTCAGATCTCAGCGTCCTGAGTAGCTAGGATTACAGGAGTGAGCCACAGATGCCTGCCCATCAGCAGTAAGGAATTTTATCAGAACTATTAGCACACAGAATCGTTACCACTGTGTGCTTTTATGGAGAATGCTTGTAGCATACATTACTATTCTTCCATTTGTCCTGAATGGTAGAAGATAATATGAGACTAAAATCTCTGACAATATCACTTTCCAAAAAGAATGAAAGATTACTTGGAAGGCCAAGTAATATTTCTATTCATTAGAAATACAGTGGCTTGCAAATTTATGCTCAAGTTATTTTGATGAATTAAGTACATCTTCTGTACATACCATGTTTCCCAGAGGGAGGGAAACTTACACTTTCTTATTGCGACTGTTAAGCTGACTTAGATGTTAGGAGAGCAATTCTCACAAGAGCTGATTCAATAGGAAAAGAAATGGTGGAGCCAAGTATCCTGTGGCTCAGGCCTGTAATCCTAGCTACTCAGGAAGCTCAGATCGGATGATCGTGGTTTGAAGCCAGCCTGGACAGGAAAATCTGTGAGACTCGGATCTCCAATAAACCACTCAGAAGAAGCTGGAAGTGGTGCTGTGGCTCAAAGTGGTAGAATGCTAGCCTTGAACAAAAAAAGCTCAGGGGCAGTGCCCAAGCCCTGAGTTAAAGACCCAGGAGTGTTAAAGAAGAAGAAGAAAAGAAAAGAAAAGAAATTGTGGGATTTGTATTCATCTGTTTCATTTTGCTTCTGCTAGTAATCTGTCTCATTCTTCCTCAAGCATCTGTACTGGAAGAATAAACTTTATCATTTTTCAATGTGGTCTTTTTTGCCTTGTGTTTCCCCCCTGAACACATTTCCTCTCCAAGCCTCTCACCTGGATCAACACAACTTCAGATAAAAATATAAACTTGATAATTTCATAGGTAATAGTCCTACATTTTATGAGCTGCATTACTCTACTTTTTTATTTTATAATGACTAGAAAAGCACTGTAAACAATCTGTGTTTGATCACAATGTTGTATCTCTATGGTAATGCATACTGTCTGTAGTTCACATTTTCCCTTAATTATACCTGTATTTCCAGCACTTACATTGATAAATCTTTGTTTAATTGTGTAGAATAACACACATTATAGAGCACATTGTAATTTCCAAAAGGATGTCACACAATCTAATAGCTAAGAAAATACCACTGCTGAAAAGAATTTCAATTTATCGTTCACACTGTATTCATTTCCAGGACAATTTGCTAGGCTAAAATTACTAGCGGTTCTTTGAAATATCAAAAAATGTGTCAAATGAAAAACCAGGGGGAAAATGCTGTGACAACCTTGATTTAAGTCGTTTAAGATGTTTGAACCTGAGGATGTGGGGTCCAAGTGTTGCATGATCTGTGTTAGGTAAGCCTGTCTCAGCCTTCTGAACCCTGAGATTACAGGTGTGTACAACCATACTCCCTTTCATAATTCTATAGAGAGGGCTGGTGATTCATTTTTGCAGCTTTTGTTTGTCTGAAGATATCTTTACCTTCAGGGTTTTTTGTCTTGTTTTTTGTTTTGTTGTTTTTTTTCCAGTCTTGGGGCATGAACTCAGGGCCTGGGCACTGTCCCTGAGCCTCTTAGATGTGCTCAAAGCTAGCGCTCTATCACTTGAGCCACAGTGCCCTTTCCAGCTTTTCCTGAGTAGTTTAAAGGAAATAAGAGTTTCATCAGCTTTCTTGCCTGGGTTGCGTTGGAACTGTGATCCTCAGATCTCAGCCTCCTGAATAAGTAGGATTACAGGCGTGAGCCACCTGTGCCTGGTGACCTTTAGTTTTAAAAGTTCCTTTTCCTAAGTATAGAATTCTAGCTGGCATGCTTATTTTTGCTTCTAGTTAATGTCTGCCCTCCATTTCATCCTCCAGCTTCTTTACAACTTTCTCTTTGTTAATGGTATTAGTAAATTTCATTATATCACATATTAGTATCAATCATTTTTTCACTCTTATACCTGTGTGGGGCATTTGTCATTGTCTCTCTATAGTAATGTCCTTTTAGTTGTTTAAGTTGCTTTTGCTTTCTTTTGGATTGTTGGCTATGATGTCATCAAGCTCATTAATCTTTCATTCCAATTCTTCTCACAATACTTAGTCCGGCATTAATCTTATTCATTGCATTTTCCAACCAGATGTTTTAGTTGGGTCTCTAGAATTTTGATTTGTTTATATCTCCCCTTATCTCTTCTTAGGTTTTAAACATCTGGAATACAATTATAATCATGCTTGTAAGGACTTTGCCTGCTCATTTTAATGTTAGTGTTGGTACAGGATTGATTCAAGTTTATTGACTTTTCTTCCCTTATAGGTTCTGTTTTCCTTCTGGAGTCTGAGTAATCTTTAACTGGATGCCATACCTTTTAAATTGTTTCTTTCATATTTTTTTTGTTTTAGTTTTTAGGTTTGTTTTTGAGTTTCATCTGAAACACACTTAAGTCCTTGGAAACTTACTGTACTTAAGTTGGATACTTTTAACTTTGTACAACTTCTTTTACGATGGGTGACATGGGTCAAGATACACTGTACTCAAAAATTGACCCTTGGAAGAGAAACCACTCTGTACCACTACTTACTTAAAGATAATAAAAAGGAAACTGGGAAGAGTTGATCTTTTCTGAAAGTATGAAGCAACTGAGCCGAGCTCAGATTCTTTCCGAGGTCTGTAAAACAGAAGCCTTTCTAGTCCTGTGGGAGCAAGCAGTAATCCCAGACCGGCTGGGTTCTCTTAGTCCCAAATGACCAATCATTTGGTTCTTTGCCCTGCAAAGTGCTCAGGAATCCCTTCTGTTGATCAGTGGAGTTTTGATGCAACCACCATCCCTGGATTGTCTCCTAGGAAGAACCTTCTAGAGCGCAAGTCTCTTCTTGGTGATCGCTGCCTCTCTTTGCCCTATACTGACTTCAAAGCCATTGTACATCCATCTCACTTTTTGTTTATGTTGTTTTTGTTTTCTTTCTCTTTGTTTAAAAACCGTTGATTGTTTTGGAAAGAGGGCAAGTCTTCTCAAAAGCAACCCCTCCCCCACGGCTGGTTGGTGAATTCTTAACCCCAGAGGGTAACAGCCTCACTTTGCTCAGCTCCCCCGTGGTGATCGCTTTCTCTTTCAGGTCAATCTGTATCATGGACTTAAGCGTGAACTTAAATTGTGCAATGTCTCAGCTTGTTAAAGGAGAGAACTAAATATCAGCCAAATATAGCCCCCTTTCATAAGTCTTGAATGAGGTTTGTCAAACCATCATTACGAGTTGTTAAGAATTGTCCATTTCTCATTGTCCTTCTCAAACCCTAATAAAAGTAGGGACAGGATTTTTTTTTAATTCTGGCACTGATGATGATGAATGAATAAGAACAAAATGCTAATCGTACGGTTTCCACGTGTTAACAGATTGACTAGTTTCTCTGGACAATTTTATTGATTCAATAATAATGTGACTATTTTTATTCCAGATTTCACCTGGAGTTCTATGTGCATATCATTTTAAAAAGATTAGTTTGTCAGTATTTTAGGGAGATACGTAATTTAAATATGTCTTTTCTGGTGAGGTTCTCACCATTTATACTGATTATAATTTGTAGGAGCAAATTTCACATTGAAAATCAAGGAAAGTCACATACCATGGTTAATTGGGAGAGTTGAACTTCGAACATATTTTATCGCAACTGATTAGAAACTCTGCCTCCTAAAATGAGGCATACATTTGCAACGTTGAACCCCGGTGATGAGTGACAAGGAATGGACCTAGCTTCCCTGTTCTTTTTTGGTTTTCCCACAAAGCAGGGAGCATCGTCCTTAGAGAGCTCCGCTGTCTGCTGTCCTGATGCGAAGAAAGCATGCTCAGTACTGGGGATGGTCAATGAAGGAGAAAGTGAGGGAAAGCCACCAGGGATGCATGGAAGAGGGAAGAGGGAAAGCTGCCCACAGGAAGCACTGCAGAGCTGGGACTTCCAGAAGAGGGTGGAGAGTGTATTCATAGGAAATAGTTTTGGAAGGAAAGATGACCTGGTCACCATTGTTCCAACCCTGCTAACTTTACCTTTCACTTCGTACAGAGTGACACTGGGTCCAGACGTTTTTCTAGTCACCTGTTAGGCTTCACCTGGCCAAGAATAATTCAAACACCTAGCTCTTAGAGATGTTCTTTTGTTTGAATGCCTCATAGGATCATTAGGCGTTTAAAAGTCAAACCTGTGGCAAACACACTCAACCTGAACTTGGCTATCTTCACAATTTAAGTGGACAATTCTAGATATCAAGTGTTTGCATTGATCTGCAACCATTAGGAGCTGGAAGCCGTCACGGTGCTCAGCGTTCAGGTCAGCCAACTTAGCCGTCGAATAATCTACCAGGGATGACCTCAGAGCTACTATTGGGAGCCCCTGCCTCAGAAAGAAGCAAGCTAGAAAAGAAATTTCACTTTCCTATTATGAGTATAACACGAATAAGCGTTACATAGAAGACTGTCAATGAATTTTGGGCCATTCCATGCTGTCATTCCTGTTATAAACACAGAGACTTCCTGTCAAACGGAGCTCCTCTTATGCTTTGATACCATCTGCGATGATGTCAGCAGGTGTTAATTGTTCTTTTGATAATGCCCAAACTGATTCTGTGAGTCACAGTGGGAGTGTGGCCTACTTCCGTTTAGTACCAAGGTCCAAAACATAAAAGGAGATTTCATGTTCGTGTACACGTCCAAATACGACGCTGCTGAGCTGTGATGCAGTGGTCAGTTCCCTATAGATATTGTAGCATCTGCTTACAATGTTGAATGAGTTAGCTTCTCTTCCAGACTGATTAAAACAGACAAATTAAGTCGAATGGAAGTTCATTATACAATACTGTATCCATGTGAGTGGCTTAAAAGGAAAATCCATTTGTAAGAGAAAGGGTCTTTCTCTAAAGTATAGGAAGATGGAATTTCTGCTAGCTAAGGACCAAATAGGTAAAATAAAAGAGTTCATTATTATTATTTTAAGTATTTCTAAGAAGTAGATTCTTAAGTCTTTTATGTTTTCTTTTAGTTAAAAAAATTCCAAACAATAGGATATTTCTGGAATTTTTTTTATTCTTTCAAGGATATGTACCTACTCTATGGACTTTTGCTACAGAAAGAAAAGTATATGGAAAAGACAGATGTAAACCAAATATGCAAGTTGGTAACTGAACTTGAACTATAAATGATGATGGCTATATAATTTATGCAATTGAAAACAATCTCTCTCTATATACCCATGGATAATATGTAACTGTGCATTCTAGATCTGTAATTTTGTGAGATTTTAAGAACACTGATATTTTGTCATTGCTTAGGATACTAGGTAAGAGGTAAGCAACTTCCTTAATCTCAGCCTGTGTGTGTGTGTGTGTGTGTGTGTGTCTGTATGTGTGTGTCTGTGTGTCTGTGTGTGTGTGTGTGTGTGTGTGTGTGTGTCTGTGTGTGTGGTGTGTGTGTGTGTATGCACCAGTTCTGTGGCTTGAACTCATGGCTTGCATGCTTCCCAGTTTGTTTGGTTGTTTTTGCTCAAGGCAAGGGCTCTTCCACTTGAGCCACAGCTCCACTTCCAGGTTTTCTGGGGTACTCCATTGAAGCTCACAGTCTGCTGGACTTTCTTGTCCAGATCGGCTTTGAACAGCCATCCTCCCATCTCAACTTTCTGAGTAGTTAGGATGACAGGTGTGAGTCACCTGTGTCCAGGGACCATGGCCTCTGTCTGTTTTCTCTTCTTTCTTAGAGCAGAAAAAGAAGATCACTCTCATGGATTTTTCTTTTTACATCAAAGTTTATATGGCTCTGGTATGTGTTTGTAGGCGGGTGTACAGATGAGACAGAGGAGACGGAGGAGAGAAGAAAGGTCGATGAGTAGTTACGCGTGGAAATCCTCCATATGCACAGTGGGTCCTGACCTCTGAGTTCTGAAAAGGTCACCACGGTGACGTGGGCAGACATTTGGGCTCATGCCAAAGCAGCCACTTGGAAGTTTTAATTGTCCTACCGAAGTGAATGGACTTTGTTCTAGAACATAATGGAAGATCACCTGGGCCATGTTGTGATTTTTTTCGCATGTGTAAGAACCATGACAGCTGGGGAAATGTGTTTCCACTGCCGCCCGCCCAGGTGACATGGGGCAGGTCCTGATTTGGTTCAGTGATCGTCTCCGCCACTGGCTTCACTGGCTGGATGGAAATCCCTATCCTCGCATGGTCAGACCCGCTGCAGATGGCTTGAAGGACTCTTGTTCCTGCTGGAGAAGCTGGAGGCCATGATCACTTAACCCTGCCTCGGCCGCGACTCATTTCAAATAATAGTCCTCCCTTCCTCCCTCTCCATCCCTTTCTAGACTACCGGTGCACTTTCCTACTGTGCATAAGAAACATGAGAAGACTGCTTAGTAATCGTGATGTGGTTTGGTTTGTTTATTTTGGGAAGTGCCGTGTGAGGGAGGTGCTTTTACAATTATCTTCATTCTGTGCAATTAATTTGCAGCGCATTCGAGGCAAATTAGCCCTCAGTGGAAAATGCCAGGGCTATCACCTGATGGCAGGCAGGAACGGGGGTTCAATTTGTTGAACAAGGAGGGGACTGTCCTCCACTTCTTTCTGCTAACTCCTTCTGGGGAGATATGCCAGTGTTAAATAGGAATCAAAGAAAAGTTGTAGGAAGGTAATCTTGCCTACTCTGACCTCTTAGCTTTCCCAGTTCATCACTATTCTCTCTCTCTCCCTCTCCCTTTCCCTTTCTCTCTCTCTCTGTCTCTTTCTCTGTCTCTCTCTATCTCTCTTTCTCTGTCTGTCCCTCTGTCTCTCTCTCTGTCTCTGTCTGTCTCTCTGTCTCTGTCTATCTCTCTGTCTGTCTGTCTCTGTCTGTCTATCTCTCTGTCTGTCTGTCTCTCTCTCTTTCCAGCTTGTGTTAGACCCTAGGAGAAACAGCATAGATTTGCTGCAATAAAAAGTCAGCAAAGTTCTGCATTTCCAATAGGTTGGAAAGCCCTGGCTTGATGACTATTAACTCCAGCGGTCAGATTATCTAGAGCAAAGCACAGAGCAATCTCGCTGCACAATGAGGCCTGTGGCTGGAATACGCTGAGATTTCCACTGGCATTTCAGGGCCGATTTTCACAGTTTTCTCATGAAAACCTACTTTTCAAAAAGAAGGTCATTAGGAAAACAATGTGAAATTTTCAATGATGACCTTCTCCTTTCCTTTGAAATAGACGGACCAGAGTCACACACCGAGGGCTGTGGCATAGAAATAGCAAGCCATAGGAAGCTTCCCGTTGACAGGAACAATTTGCCATGTGCATCTGGCCCGGGACTGTCCCCGGGACGTAAGTGTATTAGCTAATCTCTCCCCGGGCTTCTTCACAATGCCTCAAAATCGTGAACAGTTCCATTAAGAAGAGGAGCTCGTCTTAAACAATATTTAAAGCCTCAACAATCGATCGTGCGGTTAATGTGACTTTGGTTTCAGTGGTAAAGCAGCTGAATCACAGATACGAACACAAGACCAGTTTCAGACTTCTCTGCTACTTTAATGCCATACGGATGTTTAAAGAAATACCAGATTCTGTCCTCGGTGCTCCGGAGCACTATGTTGCGGGCGTGGCTTCTGACACAGTCATGTTGAAAGACACCTGCCAGTTAATTCTCCACCTCCTTTGCCTCTACCTTTAATTGCATCTCCGTTAGGGTGTATCCAACACTAAGCTCCCAGTTCTTCTTCCATTCCTCCCCTTTGGATTCCCCGCTGTTTCCACCCTTCTGTCGCCTCTCTTCTCTTCCTCCTCCCATATTTTCAAAGTAAACACCAAACTGCCACATCCACACCAGCCCCCAGCAGCTGGTGGGAAGCTGCCCACATTCAATTCTCTTAGTTAAAAGGCTTTGACATGGAACCTACAGTAACGGCCTAATCTTATTCATTCCTAGTTTACAGGTTGCCTCTTTCCTGGAAGCCACCAAAAGAGTATGCGGCTGTGATTTTCCCAGTGAAGCAGGCGGAGCAGGAAGCTTCCCATCTCTTGGTTCAGTCGATCAAAAGTGATGACATCTTGAACACACCAAGGTTGAAACAGTGGCCCAAAGTTAGGATCTGTGTCTGCTTTAATCAGGGAAGTTCCAGCTCTTGCTCAATTATAACTTGGCCACTAGATGGAAACCTTTAAAAGATCATAGCTGCTTCTTTCTTTCTTTTTTCTTTTATTCCTGCACCATCAGATTCCAAGCCAACAAAATGGATATTGCAACAAGATGACAACGTTTATTCCCTCTGAACAAAAGCACTGACGCCTCGGAAGCTCTGGTTCTTTGGGTGGTTGTGGCTGTGGTTAAACTGGTCAATTCCAGCTTAGATGATCTGTGACCACAGTGTTTGAAAAGGGAGTCCTAGAGTAAACACAGGGTAAGTGCTAGAACTTTTGCCAACAGCATTTAAGAAAACCTTTCTTTTCCGTGTCCTGTGTTACGCCTTCCTGTGATTTTATTGTGTACACTCTACCTAATCACCTTATTCTGTGGGTAGGTTGGTGACACTGTCCCTGCTGACTTGAGAGGGTCATTAGACTAGATCTTTACTTGATTTTACAAGTCTGGGCATATCAGCTCTGTGAAGTTACCGGTTCATGTGCTGAGCTAGTTTCTACCTTAGGGAAGCCAAAGCAAGCACTGTTGGAGGGGCGAACTTCTTACTGCCATCACTGCAGCTGAACCCCGCATGCTCCGTTTTTAAAATGCAACTGAAAAACAATCAAGGAGCACAGACAGGTATATGTACAGCTTCGGAAACGGAAGTCTTTTGCATTGCTTCCCTAACCACTGCATCCAAATGTCCAGTTTTTCCAAGTTGCGAATTTCCAAAGCCTCGCAGCAGCAGAAGTAAGCCATGAGGTTGGCGTGGAGAGAGCACACGAGAACGTTGATCTGTTCTTGTCACTGCTTGTGTGGGGAACCCTTGAGGGTAGTTAATGGCTTCCGTCCTCGCCACAGTAGTACCAAGGTAATGAAGCTGCCAGGGCTGACTGCCTGAGTTGTGGCTGGAAGAGCTAGACAGTGTGCTCCTCAGACCTGAGCTCTGGGGTTCACTGCATTCCAGCACGCTCCTCAAGCATCTGGCCGTCCATAACCTGCCGACAGCAGGTGCACGGGTTTGATGGATCAGTATAGAATCTGGAATGGAAAGGTTATTTTCCCTAATGTGTCCAGATCCTGTTTGGGATGTTGGATAAAGCGTTAGTCAGGGGACGGGATATATCAACCACCTCCCACCATCCATGAATCTACTATTCCTTTAGGGGGAAAACCTGTCATGTTAAGACTAAGTGCAAATGTTGATTCAAAGAGCTGAAGAGAAGAGCAATTTAAAATGGCTTTGGGACTTTAGAACCTGGCAACTTCGGGCTCGTTCTAAGGCTGTGTGCAGTTTACTCTAGCAAATGAGGAGGAAATCTAGAATAGTCGTTCCTAGTGAGACACCAGCTCTTTTGGATCTCAATCCAGATGCTACTCCAATACATCTAAATACTTCAGTGCGTTAAGTTTCTGAAAGACAGACAGACAGATAAGCATTTGAAGGACAACTGCATGAGAAAATAATGGCTCAGGGTGGACAGGTTAAAATCATGACACAAAATGATATAATATATATTCAACCACAAAGCAATGAATGAAGCCAGAATAGGATTTCTGGTACGAGACCTCATCGTAGCTATTTCTGTGCCTTTATATGTGTTTGCATGTCGTTAATTCTCAAGGTGATTATAAAATGATTATGAGACAAAGCACAAATGCACACATGTGCACTTACGTACCAGTTTACATACAGTGCAGTTACATACCAGTTTTAAAAATAAAAATAATAAAGTTGAGAAATGCAATGGATGATGGCAGGGTGCATATTTTTTAATCGCATTTTCATCGTATTTTATCATAAAACAAATGATTTCTATACTGTCCTTTTCTCTCCTCTATGTAAACAAATTCCACCTTCTCGGCTCTTTAATCAATACTTCCTTGATAGAGAAATTTTCCACAACAACAAACACACTTTTTGCCTCTTAGGATGACGTGTGGGACAGGATTATTTTTTTTTCTGGCCCCGGCCTTGAACTCAGGGCCTGGACGCTGTTCCTGAGCTTCTCTGTGTTCTCGGCTAGTGTTTCACCACTTAAGCTACAGCTTCACTTATGGCTTTTTTCTGAGTAGTTTTTACTGGCGATAAAGAGTCTCAAGGACTTTCCTGGCTTTGAATCACTATCCTCAGATCTCAGCCTCCTAAGTAGCCAGGATGACAGGCATGAGCCTCTGGCACCAGGCTCAGAAAAATATTTTGACAGAATGGTTCATAAAATCATTACTCGTATCTACTACAGATGTAATGCCAGAACCATCTCCATTTTCACAGAGGGAAAAGTAACAGAACGAGGGCTTTGATTTAACCAAAGGAGCTTTGATAAGACATTGGTGAATACATGCACCACATCCCTTTGGCATCCTCCTGTTTGCTATTCCCAAGCAAAGGATGGAGAAACAGATCATAAAAAGGAAAAGTTGGCTACACTCAATCAACTACTTCATGATAAGTATATGGATCACAACAATTTCTAAATCCAAAGGACATGATCTTTATAGATCATGCTTTACAAAATCTGAAACGGTCAGAATGAAACAAAATAAACCAAACACAAAAACCTATATGGAGACAGAAAAATGATGGTCTTGACATGCCTAATAATATAGTTTGGTACTTGCCTTCAGAAAGGTCCTGTCAAAATTTTAAATGCTTAATTGGCAGCCGACATACAATAGTCAATTAGTACCTTGGATGTAGAGCACTGTAATTAATGCCTCCTAAAAAAATGAAGCTTCTGTATACTATTTCTGGAAGAGTAGCTTGCTTTTCATCTTTAACTCTGTTGACACTCAGTTCTTTGTTGTAATGGAAATTTCCAGGAGAAAGGTGTATTCGCATAAAAATGAGATAGTCACATAAAAAGTTCACATAAAAAAGAGTGCAGTGCTCACACACGTGTGTTTTTTATTCTCTAAAATTTTATTTATTCAATGGGATTCATATGCTAAAATGTGTAACATATTAATGCAAGGGATCAAAGCAAAACTAAACAATAGTAACCAAATACCATCTTCATGATAAAACCATCAATTCTGCCCAAATCCATCTGTAGATCTGATGCAGTATTTCTCCAAATGCCAAAATAGCTATTGTAGGTACTGAGAAAATGATTCTAAAATTTATCTGGAGAGCCACAAAACTGAGAATAAATCAATCCATCCTTGAAAGAGAAAAATGACCTGAGGAGTATCTCCGAATCTGATATTTAGTCCTGTCCATTTACTGTCACATGAATAAAGGTAATGTGGGTTAGACAAAGAAGATAGATATATGCATCAATGGAAAAGAAAGGAGAACAGAAATAAAATCAAACAAATTTATTTTGGACAAAGGAGCCAAACATTTCCACATGGAAACGAGGGCATTTTTAATCAGATAGTTCTGAGGTGAAAGGCTAACTATATATAGTAGTTAGATAATACATAGATAATCAAACTTTGATCTAAGTCTCAAATATACTTTAAAAAATGCTACAACTATGTCACGGATTCAAAATATAAATACACATCTGTAAAAACTTTTATAAACATTAAAGAGTAAGCTTGGAAGATCTAAGGCAAGGCAAAGAATCCTTAGATTTGATGTAATATATAGGAAAATCAGTTACCCAATAAAATATTTAATGCAATTTTATATTTTCTTCTAAACAAATGTGTAACTGAAGGACTCTGTTAGCAGGGATATCTTAGACAGAGATGTCACTGTGTTAGATCATCCTGTAGTGAAGAGACATCATTTGTTATGTGAGAAAAAATAGTGATTCTTCTTTGTAGTGTTGAGGTTTCAACTCATGATGTTTTACCACTAAATAATGCCTCAACCTTTTGCTATGATAGAGCCAAAGATTGGAAAGTATACATTTAAAATATATAATTTAATGAGTATATGAATATGGTATATATATATATATATATATATATATAGAAATATTTACAACAGTTCACTACAAACATATGTATCCTCAGGATATTTTTCCTTCTTTCTGTACATGTTGAGCACAATTACCAAGTTTCACACTTTAAGTACACAATATATCTATAGAACATCTTGTGTTTCCAAACGTACTGCAAGTGCAATTTTGTACTTTTTATTCAACGTTCTGTCTAGTTCCTCAACTTGTAGGCCTCTGTTCTTGGGTGTGAGACCTTCACAGGTACCCTTGTTCGGTGAGCCTGCTATTTATATTTGTCTTTTTACATCGGGCTGTGTCACACAGCCTCCAACTTTTACCTTTAATCTGTTACTCCATTAAGATTCAACCAATTATCTCTGCCACAGGAATACCTTTAAATGTTTAAGTCTGATTTTGCTTCCTTTGCTGAGAAAGCACTGAAGCAATCCATTTGAAGAATGTAAGTGACAATATTTCTACCATGTCTGCATTATCGCAAAATGCCCACAAATAAGGAAAGCAGGCAGTGAGCAGGAGGTTTATTTTAGAATGACTTGTAGAGGATCCGAGCTGGTTCACATATGTACATGGTCAGAAGTAATCTCTGTGACGCATGATGAATAAAATCACTGCCATAGCGTTATTCTCATCACTATGACATGGCCCATAAATAAGCTTTAGATTTAAAAAATATATCTGAATTATAAAGAGCTAAGGTACAATTTTATTCAAAGTTAATTAATTTGGCCACTTGATCCTTGACTGCCTTTGAGCTTAATTCCATCTTAAACCAAAAGGTTTGCTTAGCAGTAACGTTTTCAAAATTTCCTGTAAGCTAGCAGAGCAGATATTTACAAAGCAGATGATTCACACAATACGAATTTAATACACCCATTCTTTATGACTGGTACTGGGTAGGGAAGACCATTGTTTTCCTTATGAAATTTCCACTTTAGTGCTGATTTCAGCCTTTGAATACATAATCACTGGAGGGTCAGTTACCAGATTTTTGCAATTACATTTGGAAACAAAGTTGGAGGAAATATTGACGTGGGTTTCAATTCTGAAGAAGTAAATTGGGCCTGAAACCAGACGCATTCGTTCCCTGGGGGAAGTTGGAGGGTAGAGGAGTGTTTCAGACAGAGAGAACGTCTTGTGTAAGTTTCATGAGGCAGAAAAACAAAACGAGGCCAAGTTTGGAAATCCCAGAGAAGGACAGGGTCAGCCAAAGAGCTACGGATCAGGACATAATTCAGAACCTGCCTGGGTGAGGGGACCCGTTTCTCCCAGATCTCGCACAAGAGACGGTTCTGTGAGCAGCAGAAACGATGAGCCAGATTAATTTTCTACATATGTCTTCCTATTCAATTGAATTTGCTACCATGACCTTCAATGTCCTTCCTGGGTCTTACAGAAAGAGAATCTAAGACATGGAGACAAAAAATAGGGAGATGGACAGTAACCCAGTGCTCTGGGTTATTCGGAGTTAGGAAGGAAAGGGATGTATAGCCATACGGGTGTGGCAATGCACAAAGGGAAAGACATTTAGCATTTCTCCAACACGAAGTTTTCAACAAATAGTAGCTTTGCAGAGAAGTGGCTGTATGGGATAAGGACACCTTACCCTAGAGCTTCAGCTGAGACAAACTGCGTGTGTACATACCGATCAAAAAGGGGGCTTAGAAGACACATGAAGAAATAGTCAGCATCTCTGGCCATAAAAGAAATGCAAATCAAAACAACACTGAGAGTCTACCTCACCCCAGTTAGGATGGCTAGAATGAAGAAAACAAAAAATCACAAAATGTTGCTAAAAGGGAAAGCTACTACACTGTTGGTGGGAGTGTAAACCGGTTCACTCTGGAAAGCAGAATCGAGGTTCCTCAAAAGACTCCACATAGAGCTCCCCTATGACCCAGCAATCCCACTCTTGGGCATTTACCCAAACGATCACAAACAAGGCCATACTAAAGATACCAGCACAACTATGTTTATCACAGCATTATTCACCATAGCTAAGATATGGAACCAACCCACATGCCCCTCAGCAGATGAGTGGATCAAGAAAACGTGATTATATATATATATATATATGGGAATTCTATGGCTCCATCAGAAAGAATGACACCAGCCCATTCATAAGGAAATGGAAAGGCTTGGGAAAAAAATCATATTAAGTAAAGTAAGCCAGACTCAAAGAAACATAGGCTCCATAGTTTCCCTCATTTGTTATAGTTGGTATATGTCTAGGATAGTCCTGCAGAGGATCACGATAGCTCATATCTATGTACATATGATGATATAAAATGATGTTCATTGAAATGAACTCCAAGATATGGAAACAAGGGTTTGGTTTGGTTTTTAATGTACTATGTGATGTTATTTTTCTTTCATTTTTGTTCATTCAGTTTACGCCCTGTTGTTACACTTTTTGATTCTGGTAACCTGGGTCTTGAATATATGATTGATTACCTGATTTGGGGAAGGGAAGGGAACCACAAAAATGGTGAGACAAAGGACAAAGGGTGAACCAAAGTAACAGTGATACTCACCAGACACTGTGTTGAAAATGAATGTTACAGCCTGGGTGGGGGGCGTTGAGGGAGTGGGAAAGTGGGAGGAATGAGGGAGGGGTAACACTACTCCACAAGAAATGTGCTCATTACCTTACTTACGCAACTGTAACCCCTCTGGACATCACCTTTACAATAAAATTAACTGTAAACATAAATAGAACTTTAAAAATGGCATCTAGAAATGGGCAATTTCAACTGTAATTCTTAAAGTTATAGGAGGCATATTTTTAACAAGCCTCCAGCTGTCATGGATAAAACACTGCTGTGTTATAAATAAACATCCACCTGGGAATTCATTCTTCTAAAGAGATGGAAAGCAAACGCTCGCATGTCACACGTCACCTTGGACAAATCCAACATCATTCTGCATATCAAGTCTTCACGGAGGTGTAAGTGACACGCTTGTCATATCGAGTGAATATAAAACATCATTTCTCTATCAAGGGAAAGCAATGGTTATCTCAATTGTTTCCTATGGAAAATGTTTGTCTCAGAGGAGATTACTGTCTTTGTATTATCAGTGTCTCATAGTGCTTGTCTGGAATGTATAGTTTAAGATGTAAGTTTACTTCAAGACCTACTGTTGCAGATTGAATAGAGAGAAAGCCATGTTTAAGTTAATTTAAAATGTGTGTCATTATTGGAATCATTTAATAAATTTCTGATATCAAATTTGATCTAGTATGTATAGATACGTACATACGGACCTGTACTGAATTAAAACACTCATTCTTTTTTCTGAAAGTAGCATAGCAGTCATCTGCACCATGATCTTCACATTTCAAAGGTATTCAGAAGGGCTGAGCCCTTTTGTCACCTTACAAATTAGCCCTCGGCATTTAGAAAAACTAATTTCAATGGAGAAAAATTCATCTCAACAAATTAATGGCCATCATCCGTCCGTGTTCACCCTCTGTTCACGAATTTATGTAATTTTCCACGGATAATTATGGCATTGCAGCAGTCACTCTTCACTCTTTCTGGGCTTAAGGAAATCATGTTGGTTTCCAAGTCAGACGGATGTTCAGTCCCTCACTCTTGGACGCTTCAGTGTTCTTTCATCCTGAGATGAAAATAATAACCTACCTCAAAGAGTTCCTTTGGGAGCTAAAGAACCGAGGGTCAGGAAGGCCCTGTAGATACATAATAAACAATATCTCATACCTATTACTATTAGTAATGACCTGGACATCTGTATCTTACACTCCCAGGTGATTTCATCTGCACTACAGTTTGAGGATTACCTTTCTAGAATGTTCCTGTGATTGTGTCCACTAGTGAAGGAATATATGTGCCTTGTAGTGAGTATGAACAGAAGGTGGACCTCACCTACTCCGCTTCTAAGAGTAGACTAGGCTGTAAAATCCCTGAAGAACAGTCTAAGGATTTCCTTGAACTCTCCCATAGATTTCACCCTGCAGATTTTCTCCAAAGTGCCCATCCCCGAGAACTGACCGCCCGTTATTTCTACACAAACTCTGGGCCTAGAGTTGCACAGCAAAGGTCCTTGGACATGCAAATGAATAAACTCTGCAGAGCAATCAACTGTTGGAGCTTAGAAAAACTTGGATGGACCTCAAAGACACCATGCTGAGTGGGATCCAATGCAACATGGAGAGTCTGCAAGCAGTGGCATTGCATTTACATACCCGTCCCAAAGTGACAGAGCGAGAGCTCCAGAGCTCACATCAGTAACTCTGAGACTCAGGATTGGCAGAGGAGGTCGTAAGGGTCCTCTTTAGGTAATGGGAGAGTTTTCTCTCTGTGGAAATGGTCACTGAAGTCTAGTCCTGTGATAAATTATCATAAGCGCACGCGCGCGCACGCGCGCACACACACACACACACACACAGAATGCATGTAAAAAATCAGTGAAATCTAAATAGCATTTATATCTCTGCTAATATAAACATTTCCAGGAGGGTTTTCTCATCCTGGCAGTGAACTATGAAAGCATCACAGGGCACAACAGAATACTCTGTTACGCATGGGGCCAGCCTGTGTTTTCTGATGGGTTTTTTTTTTTACTGTCTTTGATTATTTTTAATGTTATTTTTTTAAGTGGTTAGCTCCAGGATCACAGAGTCCCAAGCTTTATGTTTCTTAATATTTTAACTCAACGCCATGTACACAGAGCTACAGCTCCCGTGAGGGGTCGTGGTGTCTCGCCTTGTTTCTTTGCCTTTCCACTCCCTTCTACCATTACCCAGATCACTGTCTTCTTGGAGAGAGAAGCAAAGAACCCACTACCTGCTCCTGTGTGGACTTGTGTCTGATTTTACCTCCAGCAAAATATACCACGACAGTGAAAGTGCCACGTATCTATCTGAGGCCAGTTTATTCTTTCCTAAGATAAGCTCTTATTATTTCCCTTTTAAATTATTCACTTTCCCACTTGAACCTTCCTGTCTCTACAAAAAGAAAATCCCCCAACCACAGGAGTTTCTGTGATAACAAAGCAAATCAAACAAAGTCTCATGACATGACACAAATGTTTGAACTGTGAGGGTTTTTTTTTTTTGCAAATTTTCTATCACTGAAAATTATGTCCCCTCCAGAAAATTACTTTACATCTATGCTTATTCATTTCCATAGCTGTGAACAAGAGAAAAACGAGGAGCCCAGGACCACCCTAAAAATATGAAACATTTTAATGCGCATGAAATTCATGCCTGAATTCAGGGCAAGAAAATCTAATTGCCGGTGTGGCGGTGGTGTTGATGGTGAGCGCAGTCACTAACGATGACGTCACAAATGGTGACAAAAGAAGCTACAAATGTCTATCTACATCTATATCCCTCTGCCTTGCTTTGGTTTATCAAGAAACACATTGTGAGACTCAGAGTCAAGTGCAAGTAATTGCTTTGTTAGGTCATCTTCAGAAATAGCACTGAAGAGGAAGGAAGTCAGTAGAGAGTTTATTTTAAAGAAGGCACTGCTGTGTGAAGTCTACTGGGGAAATGGAGCTCCTGAAGAAGAATGCATGGCTTAGAATGATCCCAGTGTGGAGAGGAGATGGGTAGTTACATTTCAGATCCCACCAGCCTGTGCTCCTTCTTCTGGAGACATCACAAGTCTGCTTGCATCATAGGCCCTGACCACAGAAATCCTCTTCCCCTTAAAAATCTAAAACCACTGGTGTTGGCAGTGGACAATGGAGAGTTGACAGAGAGTGAAATAATGGAGGGGAGAGGATTCTGCTAGACCCCCGCCATCATCGGCAAGATTTACCTTCTACTATTCTGAATATGTTGGGAGTTTAATGAGTACTTATAGACGCAATACATCTGCTACCCACGCTCGTAGATTCTGTGATAGAGTTTCCTGTGATTACTTACGAAGATTTATGTGGAATGCAATTTGACGTCTACACTTTCAGGCAATATGACAGTTTTCAAAATGCAGCGGTATCTTTCTCACTGATGGCAATATGTAATATGACAGATGAATCGTCGGGCAATTACAACATTGCACAAACATTATGGCATCTACTAATATGAATCTAGATCATCCAGGGCGCTCGAGACTCAACGTGGCAGAAGCCATGGCTAACGTGAGACAGGCAAGCATGAATGCTCCCCCCAGATGGGCATATAATGTTGCAACTGAGATAATTCCTGGATACCACAGAGATACTAGAAATCATTTCTGGATACCACAAAGAATAAAGGAGAGATATGTGATTTCCATGAACAAGAAGAGTCTACAGTACTCAGGTAGAGAGAAGTAATCCAAAATAAGAGGGCAAGTTTCGCACTCACGTCTGTTTAGAGCGCCAGTGATAGAATTCCCATGAGGAAAAGTTATAGATTTTTAACCAGACTATGAGACTGACTGAAAGACCTAGCAAGGTTAACACTGCAGGGCTGTAGTACTCACAGACCCACAGACCTTCTCCCAAAGAAGAAATTATTGTTGATATAAAATTTAATATCGGTAACATTCAAAAAACCAAAGTTTTATAATTAATATAGCTGAAAAGCTAAGGAGACCATTTTACTAAAGCAAAACGAATCCTAATTTAATATTAGACTATTTCAGTTTATTAGAGACGTGAAAGTCAGGCCAGAATCTATTTAAGAAGAAAATGAAGTATGGACATTTTCATTTTCTCATGGTTGTGAAGCTCGGGAATGAATGTCCTATCCGAAGTTACTTGGATTATAGGAAGGAGGAGAGGAGAGGAGAGGAGTCAAAATATTACAGAGGAAGTGTCCTCCATTTCCTTCCACTTCCTTTTACTTGTAATGCTCCACTTTGAATGAGAAAAGTAGGAGGAAATGTAGAATTCCTTTATACCCCAAAGAATAGTATCATTTCAAACCTCTTTATTGTCCAAAGAAAAGTACCCAGCTAGATATAATAGGCTGAGAGAAATGGCCCATGCCTATAATCCCAGATACTCAGGAGACAAAGACCAACTCAACACCATATCGGCAAGACCCACTCTGAATTAAGAAGCTGCTGTACGGGTATTCATCTGGCTTCACAGCAATACAGTAGGTAGAAACAGGAGAATCTCAGTTCAAACCAGCCAAGGCAAAAGTCTGAGGCCCTATCCTCAAACCAATTAAGGGGTGGGGTGTGGCTCAAGTGGTAGAGTGCTTGTCCAGCAAGTACAGAGCCATGAGCTCTGAATCCTGTGACTCACACAGAAATGATACAAAAGGACTATATTGCAAAAGAAAAAGAAGCATTAAAAGTAAAATTAATGTGGAAAAGGTAAGAAAATTAAGTTGCCTGAATTTCTACGTGGAAAACGGTTAATTACTTCCCATTTCTTGTCATATTTGTTAAATGTTTGGTTTTTGACAGCACATATATAAAAGAGAAAGGGTAGAGGTGGTAATAAATGACTACAAAGTGTATGACCTCATACGGTGACTAGAGTGGGAATTTATTGTCGCTTCAATGATAATCCAATATTCATATTGTAATTTGTGGGTCTGATCAGGACCTACATTTCATTAGGCCTTTTATTTTCTGTGAAAGAACAATTCAAGACATAGAATTTAAAGACATCATTCTTAGAACACTTCCGTGGTCTGAGAAGATGAATAGAATTTGTCTTTTGATTTTCAGGAGAGTTATCCTAAAATCCTCATGCAGGTCATTAGTTATTCTAGAGTTGGATCAATCAAAGGGAGGTGAATCAGCAAGGAGCAGAAGAGGAAGCCACCTTGAAATGGATTAAGGGAAATAATTGTGTGAACATATGGCCTGGAAATTAAATTGATTCAGCTAAACAAGTTATATTAAATAGATCAGGTAATTTTCAGGCATCTGGTCAGGTGATCACACCTGCTTACATAAAAAGCAATTATGTAATTTAGGCCTTTGAGATCGAGGTGCCTATAAATCTGTGGTTTACCGAAACAGAGCAAATACAAAATTGAATTATTTGATAGTTTGCCCTTTTAAAAATGTGCATCAAAGGACAAGGGGCTGAGAACTAGAGAGGTTTCCTAATTGAAATTTGTCAGATACCAAAGTGGCTGATAATTGGTTCATTTACTTACTTGTGTAAAAACATATTTATTGAGCACCTAGACTAGAGTAGTGAATCAAAAGACTATGGGAATTGATGTGGTATTTAGGGCAGAAAAAGTAAATGCTTTTAAATTGGTAACCTTGAACAAGAAAATGACTCTGATTATAAGGACATACGTGTGTGCATGTGCATGTACATGCATGTGTGTGAGCCATTACCTTGCTGACTGAGCTCCAGGTAGCCTGTGGAGTTAAACATCACCTTTCTTCAGCAGCTGTTTTCAAGTGTTTGGCTGTAGACGGAACATCAGTATGAACTTTCCATGACTTCTGAAGGTGTGGGTATGGATACGCATAAATGACTTGTTTCATTTTTCCACCATGATTGACACAATATGCAAAAGCACATCTGTAATATACAGTATCAGGGATCTTTAAAAAATACACCTTTTTGTTAAATTCATTAGGAATCCTATGGAAACTGCTTATCTTTTATTTGGTTTATTTGTCATTTCTCAAGCATTTTTTATACTGTGGACCTGTTAAAAATTGGAAATTTTTAACTATGGCAGTAGAAGAACTGCTACTGTGTTTTGATCAGAAAGCTGTCTGAGAGGTTCAGATGTCCTACTAGAGTTAATGTCTCTGGCCTAGCATATTCTTCCTAATAACAAAGACCTTCCTAATAATAAAGACCTCATGAAGCCAGGTGCCGGTGGCTCATGCCTGTTATCTTAATTCCTCAGGAGGCTGAGATCTGAGGATCACTATTCAAAGCCAGACCGGACACAAAAGTCCGTGAAACTCTTATCTCCAATAAGGCACTGAGAAAATTGGGAGGCTCAAATGGTAGAGCGCTCACCTTGAGCTGAAGAGCTCAGGGACAGTGCCCAGTCCCAGAGTTCAAGCCCTATGACAGACTAAATAAAATAAAGACTTCATGAAATGTTTCCAGGCGTGGTGACGACAGAACTTTCATATCATCCTTGCTGATAAGTTTCCATGCTCTCAGTGCAAATAAGCAAACTTCTGTAGTTGTAAAAGGTAGCCTTCTTAGACTGGGTTTATAGAAAACCAATTCACAGATAAGGAGAAATTAAAGGCCTGTGACCACACTAAGCGACGTTAAGAGCAAGCGTTTTATAAAGAGCCCTCTATTCTATAATTTTTCCTTCATGTCTATTTTCACTGAGCCTTATAACCACTAGATAATAAAACACTGATATTCTACATATAGATGAAGTGCTTGAGGCTTCAGAAATGTTGATTTTCCCATGTATGCCTAAATAAATAGAACCAACTGGTAGGAAGGAGAGAAACAAATACGCTTTGTTAATAATTTTTTGGCTGTCAACAATACCACGCCGTGCATGTCTACAAAATTAATCATAAAATTTGGAATTGGTGAGGTGAGAAACTTATGTTTTGTGTGTGAGAAGAAAAATGGATGTTGAACAAAATTTGTGAAATGGCAGGCGTCTAAAGCCTTTATCTCCCTCACCATCATTGGGAACATTCTAGAGAAGATTGAAGGGTACAAAACATATAAGTTGAGGAAGAAAAAGAGGTATAGCAAGAAGAAAAGCTACAAGGAGAGAAGATAAACTAAACTTCCCTCGCTTACTTTTGCTGGAGGTAAGGGATGTGGGTTTCACTGAGGGAGAAAAACCTACCACTTGATGAAGTATGCTACCAAACGTGACCACATTTTTGAGTTATCCAGCTACAATCTGAAGAATGTATCAGAAAGGAGATGTGGAAGACTGGATACATTCAAGTTGGGACACTGGATACATAGCTGTTACTATAGATTCTGTATAGAGATTTGGGAATCTGGACTAGCAATAGTGGTCTGGGTTGAAGAGGTATAGAATACGTTTAGATATATGTTCGTAGAGGATGGATCAATCTGCTATGGGGATGTGAGTACTTTTTATTACTGCACGTTGTAGAAGCACAAAGAAGTTGCGTACAAGGATTCTTGGGTAAATATCGGAGTAGTTGGAATTGTGTATTATGACCAGAAACACTGGGGGGACAACAGAGACCTAATGACTGAAGAGGAACAGTTCCTGAAGCGCAAGGAGAAGTTCTCGGAGACAGAGGACTTAAAGGACTGGCAGCACCTGGAGTATTATGGTTTGCCTCTGGAGTGACGCCCTGTAGGAGCTCATTGGCTGCAGCCCTCACTGCATTGTTGAGGCTGTCCTGAGGTGGCTGGATCACAGAGCCTGAATCCCTGACTGTGTTCTTCCATGTCTGGATGCACAGCCTACGGGTGTTCCGGACAAGGACTGGGCTTTCAAGGCCAGCATTCTCTCTTTTCCCTGGCCACCATGATGCATGGGGCTCTTTGTCAGCTTTTGCTCACCAGCATGACACTCTGCTGTGTCCATGGCCTGGTACGGTAGCTCTGAGCACAAAGAAACACAGGGGCAGTGCCCAGGCCCTGCATTCAAGCACCAGTATCAGCACGCACACATGCGCACACACACACTCACACACACACACACACACACATGCACACACACACATGTGCGCATGCACACACACATACACGCATACACACACACTCTCACAAAACACGGTTAACTCATTTTCCCTCGAATTTAAGTCGATTTTGTTCTAGCTACATACTCCACCAGGTCCACACACACACACAAACCCTCAAAACCAACTACAGACCCAAATATAACACCTATTAGCAAATGCCTAGTGTAAAAATGGGAGAAAAGATAGGATTTTTTTTTTTTTTAGTTTTTAGTTACGATACCCAAATTGCCTAATCTGTGAATGAAAATAACTGGTGGTAAGAAAAGGGAGGTGCCAGCCTCTCCTCAGATACAGGAGCCAGGTAAGATGTCAGCAGCTCTTGAGCATACGACGGAGCACCATTCCTGCAGGGAGCGAAAGTCCTCTAGAGAAAACAGACTGAATTTCCACCGGATGACCTTCCCAGCGCTTAGAGGAAAGGGAGCGCAGGGAGAATGGAGGGAAGGCCTGGGGCCGGGGGGGGGGGGGGGGGGGAGGGGCGGACATGCCTTCCCAGGAAACCTGTCAGCCCTGATTCCTGTGACATCACTGGAAGTGCCACAGGAGTCAACTGTCTGGTGTGGTTCTGAGCAAGGACACACACAGGGCTCCATCTCGCAAGTCACAGGCCCTTGGAGCTCGACTGTGATTCCCCTGCCTACCACACTCGACTCCGGAGGGCTTGTTCATATACTTACTATCCAGGTGGCTATTTGCAGGTTTTCAAATAGAACCCTGTAGTTGAATCCATTTGATAAAATAAAAACATAAAACCTGTCACATTTTCCTTAAATCCCCCTATTTACCTTTACTTGTAGGAGACCTATACCTCTACTTCTAGATAGGAAAAAGATCATCATTTTCTTTTTATCTCAAGTACTTTTCCTATCCCCAAAATAAATGATTTCTATTCTCTATTCTCACCTAGGTATCTGAGAAATATAGAACCTGACAGATTTGAAGGTGGCAAGTGCAGTCCCCCTGGACTTCAAAGGAGAAAGGTATTATTACTTATGACTTGAGAAGAACTATAGATGCTCTTCTCTCAAGATAATATTCCTCTTTTTATTTTCCTTTTTCTTACGGAGGAAAGGTAAGTTTGTTTTATGCCATAATCTCTATTAAAGTGTTCAAGGCAAAGCAAGTCCTTTGCTGTGGTACAAGCACATCTAAAATATAGGTTTTATGTAACTGCATTCTAGAGAACACATTGTTAAAACTGAGCCCAACCCAGATTGTCAATCACAGAGCCTAACCGTTCAATAGACAGAATGCCAAGTTATATGGAATGATGAGCTAGATAAAATTACCCTCAACTTCCTATTGGATTTTCTTAGGTTATACATGTGTGCATGTGTATAATATATAGGTAATAGGTAATTTAGGTAATACATATATTGAGATATATATATATATACATATATATATATATATATATATATCTCAAGTAACAGAGCTATCTAAAATTATATGATTCAGAATGAACCATCCCAAAGGTTGTGAACTCACATCACCTTGAACCACCATGAAAATCTTATATGGTTAGTATTTTCAAGGGTCAGATTGAATCTCATGAAATCCATTTTTACTAAAAGTGCAAAGAGTGAGGAATTAGTCCCAGATATCTGTAAAATTAACGCATTTTGGAGCTACAACACACTTATCTTCATGAACACCCCACACACATACACACAAACCATTCATTTTGCTATGTGCAATAATGTAGTAGTAGTTCCCAAGGACTAACTATAGGAATCACATTCATGTATAATCATTAATAACCTGTTATTTATAGTATGTATGCATTGTAATGGGGCATGAAATAAAATCTACTCAGTCTCTTAAATGCTCCTGTCAAAGGTTAGCATCATAAACTATAACATCTACTTGCAAATAGGAAACCCAACTACATTACTGACTTTCTAAAAATGGAATAGAATTCTTTGTTCTTACTTATTTTTCCAAAAATAAAACTTCATGTTTTAAGGTATTGGTTTTTGTTTTAAAATATAACTGAAGACAACCATATTTTAGAAGACAAATGGGAAGAAATATTTTTCAAATAAAACCATTCTTAAACTCTAAACACAGTGATATTTTTATATGAAGAAAATACATGAATGAATAAATTCAATTATATTTTCTATCACGACTCTTCCTCTTTCCCTGGCAACACAACTGTTTTGGGGTTTTTTTTCAGTTCTGTCTTGAATGAGTTTGTTGAATGAGAAAAGAGCAAAGGATAGATTCAATAAAGAAATCTATTAATATACCTGTGTGACGGACAACTGAATAGAATAGGTTCTACTTGACATTTTACCATCAACGGGAAGTTGAAAACAACACCCTGTTCACCCCTGAAAATCTATTTCATAAGCCACATGAAAACAGGTGTCTACAGATAGGGAAAGATAGATAATTAATTCTAAATGATGGATGGGATTCATATGCAAAGTACGAAAAGGGTAAAGCCATTTTTTATATTTACAGAGTAATATTTCCTAGCAACCCCGAATGGCATTGTCTTTGAAGAAAGATTTAGTAATTAGTCATTTAGGAAAACTCTCACTGTAATTTTGGTCCACTATAGCCTTAATCTTGGGTTTGTCATGGTGGATGGAGAAATAAGGTATGTATCGTAACATAAGGATGCCTACTAAAATAAGTTTTACATGTACACACATGCAACATGCAAATGTACCACACGTGCATTAAGTACCTCAGGATGAACATCTGTGTGCATATAGAATGTACATGTATATATATATATATATATATATATATATATATCATGGATATATGCTGTGTATGTGTGTGGGTATGTATGTATATGCATATACACAGAGAGAGGCCAATATACAGCAAAGATTCATAACAACATTGTACTCGACAACTCACTGTACATGCAATGCTGATGATTCCTTGTGTTTATGACAGTGCCGAAAAACTGCCACTTCTTTGTGTACTTACTGAATCTTTTCTAATTTTAAATATGTAAGTTCTTAACACTAGATGACGATTCCTCTGTATTCACTGAAGAAAAAGATGCAGCAGAATTTTGGAGCCTAGCAATGTCAGACTACAACATGTAGCCATGGCATACAACAGGCTCTGGCCTGTTGGTGTGTATGAGTCCCATCTGTGATGGCCAAACAATGGAGAATTTGTCTAAACCTAGATGACCCACAAGGAACTCTGGTACACACCTCACTATTAAGTGATGCATCTCTACATACAGATAAAAATACACAAGAGTGGACAATTGAATTAGATTAGGAACCTTGAGGGAGCAACTGAAAGGAGGTGTGCTTCAGAGACTTTGCCTGAGGATTTAATTTGATAATGGTTTTAGTCAGCTTGGCAAGAGCGTTATAATTGTTAATGGAAAGTCGGCCAATTCATTGAAGAATGAAAATAATTTTATCATGTGTGTTTCCAACCTAAACATAATTTTTTTATCATTTCATGCATGTGTGACTATGAAAAGCTCAAACTAAATTTTTGTCAAATGTATTCACAAAGGTTAATTTTTTGAGCAGGCTTCAAATAAATTGCCTCAATGTGAATTACTTCCTAATACTGGATTCAATACTGTATTAAAACTTGTTTATTAATTTAACATTTTGGTTTGTTCATGCAGAGAGGGAACTTTTTCCTAAAGGATATGAAGGCCGCCAAACATTTATCACAGTTCCTAAAGACAAATGTTTTACTGAACTTTAATTAATTTATTTGTAACATTGTCTAAGTCCTCTTTCTGGTATTAAGTGGAGGGCTTTTCCGTGACTTCTCAATTTTGTTAATTCTTTGTTTTTGTCATTATTGAAGACACAGAACAATTTTTCATCTCCTATTATCAGAATATGAAGAACAAAAGTATGAAGACATGTTTTTTTAGCCATTAAACTAGTTTTTGTTACTGTATTACAGATACAGTATTGACGTAACACAAGGGTTTGATTATACCAGCCAGACTTTACCTTTATTTATAAAGTACAAAGTTTTGAGCATACAAAGGCAGGCACATAGATACCACCGGGCAGCAAACTTCTCTGTGATGCTCAGAGAGGTCATATTTTATGATTTGGGGCTATCCTTGAGCATAAATATTCAATTCTGTTGATGACTTGAAAACTGATCTAGACAGTATTTAAATGAATCGAGATATGTCTGTGTTCCAATGAAAGCACAAATTTGAACACTGATATTTGAAATTCATATGCTTTTCTGATTCAATTGAGTGTTTTTAATATTATTTTTCCAGAGAAACTTAACACATAGAGGGAAAAAAATAGGTTGAGGAACCTGACACTATATCCCATGGACCACAGCAACTCACTTGACTTTTTTCTTTGTGCATTAAGAAGCCATCGAGAAGGAAGAATGTCATGCATCTCACTATTACACTTAAACTAAGGGAGAATGCAGGACCACAGGTATTCTGTCTCCTACATCACCAAAAACATTCTACACAATGACAAGATTGGCCTTGGGGTTAATATCCATCTCCAGTGAACACCCAGAACAATACAGCCCACCACTATAAGGGGCTGAAAGCAATTCTAGTAAGATCTACTAATGTCAAGTTATCAAATAAATCAGATGGATCAAGACACCTGCATGGAGGAAAATATGGACATGTGAGAAATGAAGTCAGTTATAAGAAAATCAACAAAGTTCTTTGAATAACTAAATTTATCTGTGTTGTATAGTTGGGTGGGGATAAGACCAAGAAAACATGTATATGTTAATTAAGTAAATAAAACTTACCCTGTAATAGTTAACCTCAAATATGAGCAATTATGATTCTGTTACTCACCCCAGGGATTGGGAAGTGTTTGCTTCACATAGAAATTTTCTGAAGAATCTTCCAAAATAATATGGGCATAGGAACAAATGTGTGAAAACAGAATCCTTTTTCTAAACTGCTGATGGTATCATTTAAAAAGATTTGATAGAATCAGTCATTTCAAACTAAGGACATTCTAAGCCTTCATCAACACAAGATACAGATTCTATGAATGTTACTTCTTATGACAAACAAGGACTTTGAGCGTTCATAGAGATATCAGTCTCATTTGTAAGCAACAGCGCCTGGAAAGTTAGAAAATAAAGTCATGAAGAATATTTTAGCTAGTAGAAAATTAAAATGTGCCTTGTAGTAAAGACTACAAAATACTTTTTTGAATAAAGTGTTTTTCTGCTCAAAGGTTACGATATTCCTTTCAATGTTTCTTTCTAAAAGCCACTCTTTTCTAATAACCATACATGAGATTTAACTAGAGAAACAGTCCATTCTATGAGTTAAAGGTTTAAGACAGAAGAGTGACAGATTCCTATGAATAAAAATTCACCACTGACATAATTGAAACGGTGATCTTAGCAGCAGATTGATATAATATAGGTATTTACTGTGTACTTTTTTTTCTAGATTAAATCCTTACAATCTTATGAATAGCTAAGATACTGCCTTTTGTGACAAAATTCACGGGGAGAAGATGACTGTAATTTCACATTAAGGACAAAATTTCTGTCTCTTTTTCAACTACTTTCACTGAGTTGAAACTTTTTTGTATGCCCAGGGCCAGAATACCTGCCTGCAGCTAGATCTTCAGTTATCACACCACAGATTGATTTCCACTGAGTATAATGATATGCCTAGGCTCTTAGAGGGCTCCATCCTCATTTAACCATTAATTTCCAAAATCATAATTATCCACAGTAAGTTTCTTTGGTGGTCCTGAATTAGTATCTGTTAAAATTTCTATGCTGTTTAATCTAATCCGGGCAGAAGAGAAGCATACGCAGAGCTGCCGACATGGGGAAGAATCCGGTGAATGTGAACTCGAATCTCTGGCAGCTGCAATATGGGCTAGAGTCATGTGCGTGAAATCCTAGGAAACTTCTCCACCGTCACACAAACAGGCACTTAAATAATTCTAAATGAGATTTCACTTTTCAGGTGGGAAAAAAATAAAGAGATTAAGTTGGGGGCCTTTAGCTGTTAGCCAGTGTGTAAAAATTCGGGCACTTCCATTTCTAAAGTGACAAGCGTGGAGTGGAGTGATCTCATGAGAAATTCAACAATGTATTAATTCAAAAGATATATTTCCTTAAATTTTCAGAGAGAGAGAGAGAGACAAAGACAGAGACAGAGACAGAGTCAGAGAGACAGAGACAAAGACAGAGACAGAGAAAAAGAGAGACAGAGACAGAGAGAGCATCATTAAGTTGGGTGTTGTCCAACCTGGGTAACGAGGTCTCTGTGGGCTTCCTGCCCTGGTGGGCAGGGCGAGGTGGAGCAAGCCTGCCAGGACCCGTTCTTCAAAGGGAATGATGCCCTGATTCACAGGCTAGCAGGCTAGGCGTGTGCCTGGCTGACACACACGGGAAATGAGATCGGAGCATGCCAGAGAGCAGAGAAGAAAAGTTGGAGAGCTGTTCGAGTCAGTTCAGACGATGAGCTTATCCGATAAGAGACACCTCTAAGGAGCTAGTGTCTATGTCTAGGATAATCGTAGAAGAAGAGCTCAATGGCTGTGTGCCTATGACCATAGCAAAAGGAACTCCAAGGCATAGACACCAAGAGGTTTTCCTTTGTTGCTGCTGCTGTTGTTTTAACATACTATCTGATGTCTTGTTTCTTTTGTATTTGCCACCCCCCGCCATGGTTTGCCCTGTGTTGTCACTGTACTTGATTCTGGGGCCCTGGATATTGTATAGATGTTTATCTGGATTAGGGGAGGGAGGGGGAACAACAGAATAGTGAAACAGAGGACAAGTTGGGGAACCAATGCAACGGCGATGCTCATCAGATGATATGTTGGAAATGATCTGTACAATTTGTGGGGGGGAGAGGGATAAAAATGAGGGAGGGGTGACAAGTTTGACGAGAAATGTGCTTATTGCCTTACTTAGGTAACTGTAATCCTTCTGTACATCACCTTGACAATAAAAGTTAAAAATAAAGAAAAAGAAAAAATAAGAAGAATCTAGCAAGTCATTAAGTTAAACATGCAAAACTATATACTCAATAGATCTATCATCTATCTATACAGATGAAAAATTACCTCGTCTATCCATCTACCGATCACTAATTATACAAGGTAGGCTGGCCAGTCAGCGTGAAGTTCTGCCTCTCACGGTCCATTCATGAGCACCTCCTTATTCATCACTTCTAGGAGTTAGCTCTAACCCACTCGTACTTGGGAACGCCATCTAAACAGCCAGAATGTCACAGGCTGACAAAAGGAATCTTCACACGTCTGCCTTTCCTCTTCCTGTTGCCCACGGGTAACTCCAAATGGATTGCATAAAACCACCGCTACATTGCCAACGAATAGCTGTTTCAGATTGAGCCTTCTTCTTCCTCCCATCTGAATAAAACACAAAGAAAGCTGCTACTCGGAGGGCTACACGCTTTAAAGTTCTGGATAAATTAGTCCCCGATGGAAGGTAAATACCTTTTGTTTCTCCCCACCTGGGTGCCATGTCTGAAGCTCCTTAAATTTACAGACACCAGAGCCATCAATGGGAGAGAAAAAAAAAATCATGTCAAAATGGGCTTACAGGTGGACATTCTCCTTACTCTCTCATGCATTTAATTGAATTCTGTGCAATTTCATGTGTATTATAATAGACTTCTTTTACACCATCAGGAAACAAGTTTTAAAACATGTGCCGTGCATTAAACATCACATAAATATTCAGCAAGGGAAAGAAAAACAGTTCTAAAGAAGTATAGTAATTTTACAGTCTCTGGTTTCTAATAAATTTTTACAGCAATCCTCAACTGCATTAGCAAGTCCCGGTTCATTGTCAGGGTCCCGTACGGCATATTCCTCCTCCATGACATGTCCAATCTTTGCCATAGCAGTTGAAATCTTAAAGCTGTCGTCACTGGCAAGAATCTTGTCAGATTAAATTGCCAGTCCTTGTCAAGTGAAGATATACGATGTGATACCCTTGCTCTCACGATGGCATGTGGCTGGCCTGTAAATTCCCAGGACATCCTAGCAAACACAGATTGTGCGAATATAAAGAGAATTTATTGACCTTTCAAAATGATGGTTCTCCCCGGAATAAAATACCTCATCATTTTAGCACTACGACTCTTATTGTCTTTTGTGTGCTGATTGTATATCAATCATCAGCACCACAGGTGACTTAGAAGATGACACCCGGCTTCCCTTCCCACTTCCACAGGCTTGTCATTTTCCAAATAAAATGCTGTGCATATGCTCCTCTCCAGAAAACATTATCTAGGTCAAGCATCTAGAATATTCTATGTGTAGGGAAACTTCTGGATTCTTTCCAGAAACTTCTGGATTCTCATCTTTGCTACGATAAAAAAATAAACCGAAGCTATGGTGACAATCTGGGTTTTTGTTGTTGTTGCTTGCCGGTCCTGGGGCTTGTCTTCAGGACCGGGGCACTGTCCCTGAGCCTCTTTGTGCTCAAGGTTAGTGCTCTACCACATGAGCCACTGTGCTACGTCCAACCTAACTGCATTGAAGAGTGCTGTTCATAGTGTCCTTCTTTTTAAATACTGAAAATAAAATATACTGTGTTGCTGTATATATTATGTCATAAGGGGCCTTTGGGCAATAGTAACACCTCTAAATACCCGTGTGGAATTGGTCCTGTTTGTGTCCACTTAAGTTGTAAGTAATTATCTCCTTCGCAATTGGTTGGAGTTGATTATTAGCCTAATTGTAAAGAAGGTCTTGACTTGGAAAAACCCAGAATCTAGCCAGAATATGTTACATGCATCATCATAGGTTCAAAAAGTCATCTATGTCAACAATTCAGTGTTTCTGGTATTGTAACAAACATTAACCTCCATAGCTATAAAATATCTATGATTATACTCTCATCAGTGGTGACTTGAAGTGGCAGGAAAAAATGATATTCTTGACATACAGTGTGAGGTCATGTGGGAAAATAAACATTCTCCTTCTTAAATTTGTTCTGAGCCTGAAATATTTCATTAAAGCAATGCATTCAGCTGATATCAAAATAAACTGATAATTTGATCTACCAATTAAGTTTTAACAGGGGCTTACTTACTAAGTAGTGAATTGATATTTTCCTTGAAATTAATATGGGAATATTTTGTGTCATAAGTTCCCATATCATCAAATATTAAAGGTTTTAATTATATGCATGCATTTAAAATCTATCTCTATGTAAATTTATTCCACAAAATAGATTTCACATGCATCCTAAATGAATCCAAAAGATTAAAAATCACTTGTTGAAATTGGGATTTACTCAGAAATTTGGGAATTAAGGACCTACTTTTATTTTATTCCATTGGGGTATTCATGCCTTATTCAAATATCTAACAATTGTCCATAAAAATTCAATCATGCTTAGAATCCCTAAAGTCTTTATATATATTTGGAAATTTCATTTATACTGAATTTACTTGTTCCTTAATCTGGAGTTGTATTTATTAAGATCTGACTTTGACTTGAATGTGTTTATCAAATGACACAATTAAAATAGTGTATATTTCTGCTTCATAGTTACATGAATATAAACTCAATCCTTTGAAAAAATATCTATAAAGCACATTAGAAACTGTTATTTTCAAGTAGGAAAATGCTAGAAGTAATGTGCCTACTTGGCTCTTGATAATCTAGTTCACAAGCCAACATATTTTATTTTGGAAGTGATATTTAGGTGTTGTGTTAGGTTAAATGTAGTATATATTAGAAGTTTGGTACATATTACAGTTTGTTACATAATTCAAAATGAGGTCTAATAACTAGTATTTTGTTCTAAGTCTTAAACTAGTACCAAATAGCCTGTTTCTATCATCTTTCATTTTAGTGTAAATAAACAAGAAAATAAAGATCCTTTTTTTCTGTTATCAGGTTAAGTATTTATATTTCCATTCTTAATAAGATAAATCAAATCTATATTGCTTTAAAAAATAAACAGTCTGGGTTATATTTTTATGTAATCTAAAATAGATAAAACATTAAAATACTATGTCATAGAATGCCCTTAATAAAAATACTTCATACTCAATGACAAAACCCACACTTGTAACAGCTTCTGTAAGTTAAGAATATGATTTGGGAACTTTCCACCAACTGTACATTTAAAAGTTAGTTAGAGGAAAAAGAAAAACCTCCATTAATGTTTTAATGCTTACTTTCCACACTGATGAAATACCATTCTTCATTTCCGATTTTATAAATCTGCTTAAATTTGACCAAGAGATGGAAAATAAGTACTTACTTTCTCCATGGAACTGACATTCTGTTTAAAACATGTGTATTCAAGATTTGTGCCAGTGGGGGGGGAGGGGGGAGGACGCTGGGGGAGGGTTCAAGTAGTCTAAACTACTGACATTAATCTCATCTAAAAAGAGGGTGAAGTGATACATCAGAAAAACCAATGCAGCCACAGATTAATGTCACTGTATTAAAATCCTATTTACATAAAATTAACATAAATATGAGTTAAGTTGCCATATGTACAGCATCTGCTGCTCATAGTATTAATAACAAGGCTGTCCCCTATAGGGATTCTGAAATTAATATGTAGTTAAATTGTGTGTATATGTATATATTTTTTTCAATACTATGATTCAAGTGAAATTTATCCAGCTGCAACAATTCAAATTCACACAAAAATGGTCCATCGTTCCATGGACCCAAGACCACGGTTTGTGGTTAAGCTATTTCATACTCCTTCTTGGAACACTGTTTAATTAATTTGAAATTTGAAATACAGTAAATTTTTTATATCGCTTCTATCCTTTCTCACTGACTCTCCAGCCACCCTCCCTGGATATCCAATAAAAAGAGCAAAAAAAGAGCCAATGGGAAGTAACTTACTGTGTGAGAGTTGTGTTCAAACAACGGCTGATTTTGATTTGGTTTTCCACCAACACACATTTAGTTCATTGGAAAGGTGTTTCTCCAAGCATCTGGGGTGACTAAATAAAATAACCTCACTATGAATAATATGTAGAAACATCAACTATAATGGAGTAGAAGTGCTTTCTGTTTGTTTTATTCATGAAATTTGGCACAGTTCAATTGCTACCCATTTTTGTAAATTTTGTTTTGTTGTAATGCAGATTTTAAATTGTATTCTTGCAGGCTTTGTTCATGTAATTTTTTTTTCCTCACAAAGCAAATTGAAGCATAATAGTTTTTTTCAGAATATCAAATTTACCTATAATTGTTGTAGTTACAAATCAGTGTGGCTGAGAGGAAGTGTATAAAACGCGTAGCTATATCTTGGCTCAGATGCCTGGCGATAAAGTTATCTGACATCCATTCCACTGGAAAGACTCCATTGTTATACGGCTGAGTTTTTATTTTAATTATGAAAAGGAAGTTCGTCAGTAAGAGAAAATAAATGCTTGATTTAAAGAATAGATTGTTTCCTTCACGAATATCAGCTGCTTGTAAAACGTTCTACTGTGTGCTTGTATACTGTGACATATGTAATGGGTGTTTGTAGATATGGCAAAAGATGGCTATACACATGCAGCATCATCCCCTTCTTTCCTTCCTACGGTTGATCGGGGGAGTCACAGTTCAGAACCTTGGCAGAATTTTCTTTTCCTACAACCACAAGAAGTCTGGAAACTGTGGGCCTCTCCTTTAAGAAACACACACACGTCTTTGCAGCACCATTTTTAGACTATTTCTGGGGAGAGTACCTACCCTGTAGAGTTTACCTTTGGGAGCTGGGTGAGTGTCACAAATTCCAGTGATAGGAGGTGCCCAATTCTCCCTTTCCCCTTTCAGTGACATACAGGATTTGTCATCCAATTCACATTCTTTATAGAACTTGGGCTGCACATTAAGTAGACTTACAGGATGGTATTTTCCTGTTCCATGGACGTTGAGTATACTGATGAAATCTTGTCTTTTTGTAATCTCGTCATTTTAAGCAGACATAATCTCTTGACTCATGGGATGTTCAAGCACTAGCTACTCAGAGTGTTTGTTAACCACCTAGATTTCATAGTAATGGTCTTGATTCTTGGCCTCCAACCTACACCATGTATTAAAACAAAGCTTCTGAGTAATCAATTTGTAAAGATTAAAGGTGGATTATTTTTTTAGAGTTTCCATCCATCATCAGTGGGCCTTGTAGCAAGTCAGTATCTCATAGAGAAGCACACGTTGGAGCAGAAGTAAGTCATGTTAAATGAAGTAAGTCAGGCCAAGACAGACAAAGCACGCATGTTTTCTGTCCTATGTGAAATAATTAATTTTTCAATGTGTAAGTAAACATTGTGGGGGGCATGCAGATTTACACAAATGTATTGACCACAATATAGTATTTAAAGGGGAGAATTGAAACAGGGGAATTCCTTAGGATGGCTAAATCACGGTCCAACAAAAGTGGGAGACACCATCAGGGGAGAGAAGTAAGCAAATGAGAAGAAAGGGGAGTCTGCAATCATCAAATTGAACACAGAGTCTACAATATTAAGAAAATGGAGAGGAAGCCGTAGGTTCAGAGAGGTGGAGAAGAGTGGTGGGAAGGAATGATCTAGGAAGCAAGACTTCTTGTATTCATAAGCTGCCTTGTCAAATGGCAACTCCTTTGTATATGACTAAAGAAAATAACGTAACTTTTGAAATATTCTCTGTGGAAGTCAGCAAGTTTTCAACCCCTGGACTGGGCTGAAAGCTCCCATAATCCCCTTTAAACCACAGCCAACGACCTAAACCTCTAACTTAGACCCACTGCTTAAAAGACCTCAAATGTCCCGGGGAACCGAGAGTGAACATAGAGGACAGCTTTGGGGAGCATTCAAAAGCCAAATTAGAGCATATCCCTTCTCTATCAGAATGCCCACCGTCACAAAACACCCAGGACATTGTAATTACATTTTAAGAAATACTGGGTTAAGAGATGGTTTAGAAAATGACAAATATGAGAAATTAGAAATCGAGCCATGATGAACTTCATACAGTATTTCTGTGTTTTGTCACTGTAACTCTTCCCTTTCCCCTTCTCTAATTCTAATTGCTTCCGTTTAGCATAGTTTCACTTCACTTGTAGTTTTGAAACACTTTTCAGCAGAAGAGCATCATTTGTTACAAAGAGAAAATTAATTGCAACTTGAGTATTCAAAATAAACTCAACTAAATTTGGAAAACTAGCTCTTGGAGATTTTTCTTTTCTTCATTTTTGGACATTTTCTTGTAAAATAAATTAAAGCATGTTTGGAATACATTGGCCCCAAACTTATGATTGCATTTTTGAAAGAGATTTTAAGAGTATTATGGGATCTAGCTCATATTCCCTGTCTCTTACACCTATGTCTTTGACAATCAATGGTGTAGTTTCTTCTTACAGATTAAACACTGTCCAGAATAACAGACTTGTTTAGTGCATTGTATGTCTGTGAGATCTCTGAACAAATATAGCAATCTGATCAAAGAAGAGAAACATTATTTACCTATGCAGATACAAAATAACAAAGGCCTCTAAAATATTTTGAAACATGAAAGTGTAGACATGATTGGGTAGTTCCAAAATTACAATAGCTAACAAGCACAGCCACTGTTTCTTATTATAGATAATAAGCAGTTTGACTGAAAATCCAAATTGTCAAAACATATGTTCTATGTTCATGTTTGGTAAGCAATGAAATCAAGATTTGTTTTCTATTCATGCTGTATCCTGTGATGGAAGTATGGAAAAGAATATAGTACCCAAAAAAGGTAAAAAGAAATCATGCAGAAATTGTTTATAACATAAAAAAGACTTTAGTGGATGTCTAATGTGAGCTAAAATACTATGGTCATTGAAATTTTGGAAGTAATTGAACACATCAGGTAGATCTGCTTAGTTCTACAGCCTCGAGTAAATTCAGACCTTTCCTGACAATTATAAGAAAGAGGATAGATAGATGGATAAATAATAAATGATAAATGATAGTTAATCTACAAATATTTAGAATAGCATCCCCAAATACCGTACATATATAATATATGCTATATTATATATACTAAATAAATATATAAATATATTAAATTATATAATATACATTATATATTATACATATTAAAATACCATATATAAATATATATTTATATATTTTTTACAAATATACATATAAGTATATAGTTATTAATTTCAGAGAAGCTAAAACTGAGAATGTATAATCTGGTTAAATCTCTTAAAAATATTCTCAATAGACAAGACCTAGAAGTCAAAAATGGCAGCAAAAATAGTGTCCCTACCATCAAAATTTGCATACTTACACAAAATCCAAATTATGGTTTAAAATGTAAATATGGTTGCTGCAATTGTTTTGTTTTCATCTTTTCAGTATTATTCGAGGGAACAAATGTCTGATATTAATTAAATAAATGTGCCATTGCTCCATCAGAAATGATCATTCCAAAACAAAATAAGATACCATCTGGACTCCTGTGCTCACCTGAGCCTCTGCTTTATAACCAAGTTTAGAGGAATTTCCATCCATTATAGGACTCAAGCGTTCAATATTTGACATTGTAACTGGGGGAATTATCTGACTGTTTTAATGATCTAGAAGAAGGAAATACAATGAAATATCTTTAAAAATACCTAAAATATCTAATGAAACCCCTGTCACCCTAGATAGACAAAATGACCTTAAAATTTGAAAGTCTGCAATGTTCAGAGACACATACTTGTCAATTTAGTACATGTTTCATGACCCAAGGTTTTGGGGGAAAGGATTTCAAGAAGACTCATGCCAATGGATCAAGTACTAAAAACTTAAAAAAATATATTTGCCTTGGTTTATAAGATGATGAAGTAAGCAGGCACATGCATGTGCATACACACATGCTCACACACACACACACACACAACTCTCCCACATAGCCAAAGGCATAGGGAACTATTTGAACACTTCTAAATTTGTACTTGGTGATGTCCACACATTGTTTTTTGCTGGACATCTTTTTATTCTCCTTTCAGGGACGGATATGTCACCTGCCCACCATCTGCTAAGGGTTCCAACGTGGAAACATTCACCATGCTTCCTTTCTTCAGCAATGTTCTAACATTCCAATCATTGCATTTGTTTATTTCGTGACATGTGACTTGGTTGATCACATTGATGACAATTCCTCTCACCTCTTACTACTAGGACGTGTTAAATTAGAATTCCCAATTTCTGTGCCAGTGACCCTTTATTTAAATGTGATCTAGACCTAATTATTATAAACATGATTTAACAAACCATATGGTCACTCATCTGTTCTTTATTGTATTAATGTGTCCCCTTAAAGAATGCTAAAATTAACCTATAGCAGATATAGGTATCCTGATAGTTGGTAGCGAAATAGAAGGTAACTGTGGGGGTACAAATAATAAAGTAGAGATAAAAAGTAAAGTAGTAAGTGCTAACATGTGTGACCTAAAAATCACAACATGTGAAAGAGTTGGTTCAGTAAATCTGGGCGTGCTTAGAAAAACTGTGATTTTCAAAATCAACATATTGCCACACCCCTTTTTGTCGCTACACACAAATCTGATTTTTAAACGGGGGGAGTGGGGGGAGGGAAGATACTTTGCAAAAACATTGATAAATAACATCACATACTTAATGACGGTTTGCAGACATCTCTAAACACCTGTACATACTCTCACATAGTTTTTGGGCTCCTGTATCGCTACCAATTTGTGAATCTCCATAATAACAAGAACAGACTTTAATTGATCTCTTCTAGAAACAGCTTCAACTTAGACTTTCTAAAGCTGACATTGAAATGATTGCAGAATAACTCTATACTCCAAGCACTGCTCTGGAGATTAATTGGCACTTAATTTACTATCATCACAGCACTCTGTAGCAGATGGCCTTGAGATAGTTTATGTTTCAGTTGCACATGCTCTTCTGCTGAATCCTCTTTATTTCAGGCTCTCTGTATGGCTACTAACACCACCACTAGCATTTTCTTTCCACGGTTGTCTCCTGAAGGAAGTCTTTGCATCTTAACTCAGTCTTAACCTACACCTGAAAATGGGAACCTGAGCATCACTGGTAGATGATACAAAGAACAATATAAGACAGATAAAATCCCATCTGTTTCAAACCCTTCTGACTTATGAAGCTTCCAACCGCATCAGTGTAGAACCTTGACTGGAATCAAATGGATGTCTTCAAGGGGAATTCTTATTCAGAAAGTAGCATACGGTGTCATATTTCTGTCTTTTAAAATCATTTCCTTTCATCCCTCAGACTGCAGCTATTTACCTTACGAAGATAGCACGTAGTCAAATAAGACAACGTACAGATTTCATTTTGTTTTCTCATTTTCTGACACAGTGCCTACTACAATGGATTGCAGCACTGGTAATGTACTGTATCTTTGCTTGGCTTCGTGCTAACCTAATGAGACGAAACACACAAGGAGAAAATTAGGAAGCTTTGCACACTTAACCTTTGGCCTGGGCATTTCTGTTGGTTTTCAAATTACTTGAATGAAAGATTTTTATATAGATTCCATTATAATTAGGTAATTAATTTTATGGTAACCATTTATAGGACATTATCGTATCATCATTTCCTTTGATGTGTTGACTCATAGGACACAGCACATAACGGAAGAAGGATTTCGAGTTATTTATTGTGAGTAATCTGGAAGACAACACGAGATCAATATGATAGCGGGTCTTCATAGCATCTAGTCTTAATTTTCCCCAAGGCAATGGAGAAGGGAAGGGTTACACAAGACACACAATAGTCCTCTTGAGAGACAGAACAGAACAACCAGCAATCCCAATACATGAAGAACTGAGCCCATGACACAGGGGAGCAGCAGCCATTGGCTATTTGCATAGTGTTTGCTAACACTAAAAATTTGCACCCCATCATTTTTCATTAGGGTAATTAACAGAACGCTACATAACAGAAAATATACAGCACGTGCTTCTATACGTACAGCAGAGGTGGTATTTATTCTTTCGTTGTCTCCACACCACAAGTCAAATCCACAGGATAAAAGCCAAAATGTTTGTCAGTTTAATTATTCTTATTATTTTTTATGTAAATCATTGCCAGTTTTAATTATTATTACAGCCCAGGCCTCCAATACCGCCTTCCATGATTATGTGCTGAATGAACACAGAATATATTTATAAAAAAAAGATAGCATTAACTTCCTTCTACTTCTACCTGTAAATAATTTTAAGGTGCTATTCCCACGTGGTAAATTAAAGGAAGGCAACCTAAAAATAAAATATCGTAAAACACGCTTATTAAAATATTCCTTCGGGTTCTTTTGTTAAACTATGGAGCCAACATAAAGGCAAGTTGTATAAATAATTAGTTTTTAATGCGAGTTTTAACCTGTCAAGTGGATTTTAATCGTATCTGGGAGGGAAAATAAAATAGCCCCGTGACTTAAAATATCATGCATTAATAGAAATGTTGAGGTGGACTAAAGCCAATAGATCAGGAAAGTATTTTAATTGGAAGGACAGCTTATCGGGCAGTTCTCAAGAGGAGAGAATGTGCCACAGAACACAGAGGGGAGCAAACAGGGAAGTAACAAGGTTAGGAGACCAGAGAGAAGAGAGGAGGAGACCTGGACAGGCACGTAGGGTGTGGCTTCTGTGGAAAAGTTGAGGAGACTCGAGAGTAGGTGGGTTTCAAGTGAACACCTTCAGATCATCTCAGCACCGTCTGGGACCCGGGGTTCATAATTCATGCAAGGGCTGCAGTGGATGGAGCGCGCCTGGACTAGGGGTGAGTACAGATACTAAGGTGGTCACCATATGGTCTAGAGCTGAACTCTGGAGAGGAGGACTCCAGGGTCAGGAGCGCACCGGTGGCTCAAACTGAGGCCAGATGATTGATCCAGAGCAAGGACTGTCTGGTGCATGCGATGTAGAGAGGGCAGATGTGAAACCAGAATGTTCTCCATGCTAGATGGCTGCCTCGGCGCTGAAGAAACTACAGCTGTTCCTCCATGTTTCCTGGCGTTGGGCACGCCACAGCTTCTCCGTGATTTAGAGGAAATGGTCAGTTTATTCCATTTCACGGAACCATCCAGAAAATCAAGACAATTTACATAGATGGATGGTGATGTGTTGATAAACACGGGTCGGCCTCAAATTCACTCTTCAAAGTGGTTTGTCCTAATGGGCATCATTTACTCTGCTCTTACAATCTGCTACATTTTGGGGTCGTTTTTGAACGTGAAATTTTGTCCAGGAAAAAAAAATATATCTAAGGCAAATGAATATATTTCTGTGGCTTGGGCTTCTAGAATAAACTTGTTATAGCCACATCTGGTCCTCTAGCACCCTGAAGCTAAGCATTTGTGAGCAGTGTCATGCAACCTATCTGGAATCTTCTCAAAGTTTAGCTTTAAGAATGAGATAATGATGCACATAACTGTCAGAAAAAATACATATATATATTTTAGACTTTTCTGATGATTGTATCCTGAAGTTCATGAACTGCATTTAGAAGTCTAGAGGAAGTTCAAAGGCAAAACAGCAGCAGGATTTAACCCGGGGAGAGTTATGTTCATACAGGATGCCAAGAGACAGAGTTGTTAGTGCTGGAAATTTTATCTTCCATACACATCCTGATTGAGGTCAGGCCTCCTATTTTATACTGCACCTTCTGTGTTCTTACAACACCAATACATTCATATTTTTTAGGACTTTGATTAAGTTGTCATGAAAATAAATTGATATTCAAAGACAAATAGTCATGTAATTCTTTTAATAAATAAGATACTGATCTCTGTCATCTCCATATCTTTTGCTTTCTCTCTCCTCTTTCTGTGCCCGTAGGTGGGATAAATACAGAAATGTGTGTTGGAAATTGTATGAGTGCAATCTTTTGATCAAAAGTGCCCATGCAGTGATCTGTGAAATAAATACAATAAAAAGATCAAAGGGTCTCAAAAGATGACAAAACCCTTAAAATATTACAAAAAGAACAAAAAGGTTTCTCAAGTGTCAACTTGACAAACATTCTGAGAAGAGATTAATGTGGGTTGTTTTTCCCCTTTATCCAGAGAAAGCATCCTAAATTCCAAGAGAGACAGGAGTTTAACTATTGCAATCTAACAATCTAGCAGATAGAATATCATCCCTGAGTTGAATTACTGACTGATAAATCTGGTCTCAATCGCCAGTCCGTCCATTGTGCTTTCTTTAGATGACAGTTAAAAAAAAAAAATCTTCCCTTCCTGACAAGAAATGAAACACTTCTGCCAGCTGAGGTGACATTGTGTTCATTCAATAATGATACAAGGCCCTGAGGTCCTCCAACAAGAAAGATAACAAAGAAATCCTCATTAGCTCACTGAGCAAGAATGAAGACCAGCCCACAGAGAGATGGCATGCTTACACATCACCTACAATATTTGTTCTTCATTAATTCTGTAAACTCAAGCTAGGATGGTATGGAGGAACATTTTATATTCTCTCCTCTGTCAGAAAGAAATGGTTAAGGTGTTTGTTTGTGCTGTAATGTATTGAAGGAAGCTTTTATGATCATTTTGCTTCACATCAATGAATTCAGATATTTTAGGACATGATATAAGTAGACTTAATATCGTTAAAATGGATTTCTCTGATGTAGTGAGAGAGAGAGCTGTAGTCTTATCTTCTAAAGAACTCATCATACAAACTCACAATAGGTCTTGGGGCTTGAACTCTGGGCCTGGGCGCTGTCCCTCAGCTCTTCAGCTCAAGGCTAGCACTCTACCACTTGAGCCACAGCACCACTTCTGGTTTTCTGCTGGTTCATTGGAGATAAGAGTCTCATGGACTTTCCTGCCCAGGCTGGCTACAAACCACGACCCTCAGATCTCAGCCTCCTGAGTAGCTAGGATGACAGGCATGAGCCACCAGCACCCAGCTATGTTCTTATATTTAAAGAATGCTTTTTGGTTGTTTGTTTAGGTTTTATTTTTATAGCAGTTCAAAGCCAATCCATGAGACTCTTATCTCCAAATAACCTCTAGAAAACCAGAAGTGGTCTTGTGGCTCAAGTGGTAGAGTGCTTGCTTTGAGCTGAAGAGCTGAGGGACAGTGCCCAGGCCCAGAGTTCAAGCCCTACAAGAGACAAACAACAAATAACAACAACAACTAAGAACATTCATATGCATTCTTCTGCCAGGATTATTTTGCAGTTTATTTAAATGGCTTCCTATATCTTTGTTTCCATAAACTAAGATGGAATTTTTTTGACAATGGAGCTCTGAAGTTTTTAGTAGAAAACCACAAAAAGATTAAAAAGAATTTTCTCTTTAGAGGAACACATACATTTAGCATTTTCTGAATAATCTCAATTATTACATGTGCCACGCAGGCCTCTACTAGGTCAGGTTTTTGTATACTGTGATACTTTTAAGAATAAATAGTCTCACAAATAAAAGCAGAATAACCATGGTAGTTCCATGCATAATTAGAACCAGGCATGTCGATTCAGCTAATATTATAGAGTTTAAATGCCATTAATCTAAGTAATTGTATTAAAGAGTTAAGTCAGAAGACAAGTAATGAAATTCTAATAAAAATGTGATATATGAGAACAATTTTAATGTCAGCGTTCTATTATTATCTCAAAGAAGAACCTCATTAATTTCTTTGAGAAACTCACAGGGAAAACAAATAGAAACATAACCATAATGGTTTCAGGTGTTAAATTAGGCAAAGATATGTACTGAAAAGCATCATGTTTCTGAACAAAAGAATGTGTATATTAATTTGAATTGTATTCATTTAAAGCATATCTAAAAATAAAATCATATATAGTTCATGGGGAACCCATTTTAGGAGTAAAATCCAAACTAATGCAATGTATTTCAGGGATGGCATCATGTTCTGCTGTAAACTGTGTTGCTCCTATTACAGTAACCAGTGAGCCATTAGTGGTGAATGGAAATGTCTCTGTTGTCAACAGGGATTGGCTTTTATGCAATGCATGTTAGAAAAGTGCCCCAGGAATGTATCCCAGTGTCCAACATGGAAAGATGGATGGCACTTATCGACAGAGGAAACTGTCTGTATTGTGTATAGGCATGTGTGTACATACTCATCATTTTCAGAAAAATTGCTTTGAGAATGGTAAAGGTGATATCTTACTTTTACCCATTCCATTTGCGCTGTAAATAATGGTTCGGGGACAGTTGAACACATCACACAGATGTGAAACGCTTCTCACCTGCGTTAATAATCTATGCCATGGTCCAGGGCACTCTGTCTGTGTCTCAGGCTGCTCGTCTACAGAAAGTCAATGAGCAATGTCCATTTGCTGAGGTTTTCCATAGGATTCCACTCACTGTGATGCTATTTGCAAGTCAATGGCAAAGCCAGCTTCATTTCCGTTCCTCTGTGTTAAGTTAGACTATATCAGCTGATAGAGAGAGCAACGTGTTATATGAAGCTGAAAAAAGAGCAGAAGAACCATACTCATACCTGCCAAAATACTCTTTAAGCCAAAGTTAGTCAGAAAAGGTATTACCAAAGGAAAGAATCTACCAAGAAGATGTAATGATTGAAATATGCATACATGTAGCTATCGAGTGGTAGAGTAGGCAATTTCTTAAAACAAACTCCAGTGGATAAAAAGGGAGAGCTAGGTCCAGATATAATTATGGTGAATGGCTTTGATACTTATTCGCATTTATAGATATTCCAAACAGTAGTAGTTGGAGCTCCCAGACATTTAAAGAATAACTAATGCCAGTGCTCCATAAAGTAGACAGGCAACAAACACTACCAAATCCACTCTACAAACTCAGTATTACACTGGTACTAAAACCAATTAAAGAAAAAATTAAAACAGAAACAGAATAAACTATTGTTCAATTCCCATGGTTTAGAGAGATGAAAAACTGTCAATAAAATATTTGCCATCTGAATTCAATAATTCATTGAGTCTTTTCAATTCAATAATAATTCATTTGATCATTTAAATGATTTGTTGATTTTTTTCCATTCGATTGATTGATCCATTTTAATTCACTGATTCTTTGAATCTTTTCGATCCAATAGAAAAGACCTCACAGCACATTCTTGTTGGTCTCCACCAGATAATTGGGAATGGTTCACCATTTGCAAGTCAGTAAACCTAAGAGAGAAGCTAACCAGAAGCCATAACAAAGATCACAAGATCATCTCAATAGATATGGTGGAGCCTTTGACAATACCCAACATTCCTTCAAAATAAAAGCCATGAAGAAGCTAGAATGAGTAGGAATGAGTCTCGATAAATAAAGGGTATATACAGTAAACATATAGCCAACATGAAACTCCAGTTACTCTAGTATCAGGAATGAGACAGCCATGTTCTCTTCTCTCTCCATTCTTTCAGTATAGTGCTTGAATTCTAGCCCAAGCTACAAAGCAACAGAAAGCAATTCAACAGATACAAATTTTACAAAGAAGTCAAATCATCCCTATTTGTGGAACATACAACTCTAGAAGAAATACCTTATAGACCAGAAAACTCTTATATCTGGTAAAACTTTAGCAAAGTCTCAGGACACATGCAAAAATCTGTAGTTTTCTAGGTACCAAGAATAATGATAAGAAAGAATACGAAAGGAGCAGGAAAACGATCCCATTTGTGAAGTCCTCAAAACATAAAGTTAGTAATAAATCTAATCAAGGAGAGGAATGACCTCAACAATGAAAATTTAAAAAAAAAAAACCTCTGAAGAAAGAAGACACTAAGAGGAGCAAAGGGCTCTCCAACTCCAGAATTAACATTGTGACAATGCCCAGATTCACACAACAAAAACCTCTCTGTCGATGCTCCACAATTCCAGCAAGACTCGGCTGAAGTTCCTCACTGACACAGAAAATACAGACTTAAAATGCACTTGGAAACACAAAAGATTCCACAGAAGCAAAGCAATCCAAAGCACAAGGCAAGCACACAAACAAGCAATAGTGGATCTATCGGTATCTGATTCCAAACTATAAACCCAGGGCCATTTGCTTCTGCATAGTACTGGCATTAGAAAAACAAACGAACAAACATGCAGACCAATGGAAGATGAGAAAAGACCCAGAAATAATTTCTCACAGATGCACCTTCCTACTTCTTGACAAAGGTGTCTCAACACATGGAATGGAGAAAATGGTTTAAAAAACAAACATGGTGCGTTCATACAACGGAATATTATTCGCACCCCCCAAAACTGTTGTCTGCTTCCTCTCATAGGCAGAACCTAGATTTTTCTGAGTGAGACATGAGGTAGAAAAGAGGAATCTGAGAGAAGCAACAGAGGACAGCAGAGGCTGTTGATGTGAGCAACGCTGGAGCGAACGTCGATCATCCAGGAACGTGTCATCAGAGGATGTGGGATACCTTCCACTGGTAGTCAGCCAGAGGAGAGCACAGGAAATCAGAGCACGGTGGAGGAGCCAGCCGGTATTCTGCACTTACAAGGAGAGAGAAGCCTCCTTGGGGAAGTAAGGCACAGCTGAGATGAAAAGGAGGAAAAGGTTGTGAGAAAGAGCCGGCCCATGAGAGTGATAGCTGTCTACGCTACATGTGTGTCTGGCACTTTATATCAGAAGGCCCTAGCGGGCTAGTGCTGGGAAAACAGGGGTAGAAGACATAAAGGCCAATGAGTTTCATGTCTCTGTAGAAAACCGGTGTCTCTGGAGAGATTGTCTCTCCCCTCTGTGATATGGCTAAGAACCATGTTCAAACTGCAGACATTGCGAGCCACAATTCTATACCAACTCTTTCCTTAATTATCTCCCCTCTGAAAGTATTTCAACTTGTTCCTTATGTACATAGAAGTGTAACCAAATAATCTGGGTCGTATCTGTAGAAGAAAAGCGTACCAAGAACATGTGTGCTAGAATTTAAGGAATGAGTCAAGGTACCTCTAAATCAAATCACATCTATTCTGGTGTTTGTTGGAATGATCCTTAAAAAAAAAATAATTCATCGTAAGTGTATGTACATGCTGATATGCATGAGAACATAAGTCCAAAGAACCAGAGTATTCTTTCAAGTGTTCATTTTTGAAACATTAAAAAAAAAAGAACCTGTGGAGCATTTTATAAGTAGCATGGTAAATAGGTACCTATTACATTTATTTTTCTGAAACTAGCGGCATATGCTGGCATTTGGGAAAATGAAAGCGATGTGTTTCCTCTTCCCAGGGTGAATTTTCTTTTTCCCCATTCCCTTTCTGAAAGCCCTTGACCTTGCTGATACTTTAATGCTTTATTTCTTTCTGCCCAAGTCTTTTATTCCCTGGATTTACACCTCCCCTGTTCTGTCAACAGAACAGCCAAACAAAATTGATCAAGTGGAGAGAGGAATTCCCCTGGGGAAATCAGTTGTAAATTTAGTTTACACCGAAATTCACAAATTCGCTTCATGCTCCAAGTGGAAATTTAACAAGTGCTGTGAACTTTTTAAACATGCAATCATCCCAAACTTTCATGAAGTTCGGAAGACAGTTTACCCTGGCAGAGCTGTGCGCGGGATCTGTTATTAAGTGTTATCTCCCTCCACAAATATCCAGCTATTTTTAGCTAATGAATTAATGAGCTGCTCATGGAAATATGATAATTAACCACCATTTGACTGAGAGGAGAAACGAAGTCTCTGATGGGGAAAGGAGAGGCTTTCAGGAATTCTAATCCCTTATGCAAAGCATATTTGAGGCAAATATTACAACTACCCTGACTGTTTTCCCTTGTTAGAGAAAAGAGTTTTCAGTCCCATCAATCTCAGTCTATTTATTTAGAAATTACTGAGTTATTAGAGCTGCTGTTTGGTCTCTTGTGTTTAATTTTCTCTCGGCATCACATTCAGAAATCCTGGCTGCTGACAAAGTGCTGTATGCTTCCATTTCTGCATCTCCAGTCCTATAAAACGAATCTTGCTGTGAAAAATGAAGATTAATGGGCTTCATAATGATTCTCCCCTGCTAAAGGCAATCTGAATAAAGAGAAGATTGCATACGTGTGCATGCCTGGTGAAAAACACAGTGGAAAACAAAAACAACCGTGGATTCTTTCTGAATAAAAAAATAAACCATGATATGATGGCTTCTCAAAAATATACAATTACAATCCCCATTTCATCCAACAGGTTCAAGTTATTTATATATATATGCACAAATGTGCATGTATATGTTTATATTAACATGTACATATACTGAAAATAAAGACTAGAATAGGTGTATATATATGCATTTTATATAACTGTTTATAGACTACATATAGTACATTTATGAAGAATATTATTGAGATTTGAAAAAGAAGGAAATTCCGACTATTCTGATTATTGCTAGTACAGGTGAAACCTTGAAAATATCATGCTAAGTGACGTAAGCCAGTAACAAAATGCTCACTATAAGACAATTTCCTTCATATAGGATTGTGTTCCTAGCTACTAAGGAGGCTGAGATCTGAGGATCGTGGTTCAAAGCCACCCTGGACAGGAAAGTCAGTGAGACTCTTATCTCCAATAAACCACAGAAAACCAGAAGTGGTGCTGTTACTCAAGTAGTAGAGCACTAGCCTTGAGCTGAAAAGCTCAGGGACAGCACCCAGGCCCAGAGTTCAAGCCCCATAACCAACAAAAAACAAAAGTTCCAAAAATAATAAACATGACGTAAGTCATGTTCTCATGACATAGCTCATGAGAACAATCACCATAGACTGCTACTGTAAAACCCAAAACTAAAAAAAATGAACCTCTCCAAATACTTGTTTCTTTCTTTGTAAATCTGCTCCTTGTCTGTGAATGGCTTGCAGACTAGTAACCAAGTATGTGATTCTCTCGACTAGGAAGTCTAGATATTCTAAATACATTGTGTCTCTGGAGAAGTGACCACCTTTACTTCTGTTTTAGGATGAAGTGTGGCCAATGATGATTGCCCAGGGACCAAAGTATGGTGGCTGGAGGCTGTGGAAAGCTGAGATGTAGGAGGTGTTCTTGTGTTGAATGAGAGGTGCACTTAGTGCAGGGCATTGGTCGGGATGGTGTGCTGATGTCAGACTGGATATGCCATTAATTGCTTGTTTGCTTGTTCTCTATGCATCACAGCAAATGTCTGCCTGGCTTCTTCTGCACACTCTAGTTCAAGCTGGCAAAATCTTTTGGGATATTTCACTGAGGTTAACCATTCATCTTTTGGGCACAGACAAGGATGGGCTTCCCAAATTCTTCTTGTTCATTTTCTTCAGGTCTGAGTGTTGGTTTCATGCCTATCAGAATATTTATGGGGATCTTGCTTTCTCTGGTTTTGAAAGAGGGTGATACAATGTGAAGAGGAATGGTTTGATTGCTATGAAGCAGGTGCTGATTTAACTTTGTCTATATTGGGGCAGGGTCTCTCCCCCTCTTCTCTGAGGCCAAGGTACACAATTGGCGTGTTTTAATTACCAAATTCTTCATAAATAATAAATACGATTGAAATTAAGGTTTTTCATCAATGCCTGGTGAATCAAGTAATAACTTCCAATTCCTTGTGTGTGTGTGAGAGAGAGAAAGAGAGAGAGAAAGAAAGAGAAAAAGAAAGAGAAAAAGAAAGAGAAAGAGAGAGCTTTCCTGCCAGGCCTGGTTTTGAGGTGTGCTCCTCAGATCTCAGGCTGGTTAGCTAGGATGACAGGTGTGAGCCACTAGGGTCCAACCTAATTCCCCTTTTCTATTTAGTGTCAGGAATGGGCATTTCTTGAATAATTGTGAACAAGTTGCCAAAAGCTCAACTTCTCTTTCCTTTCAGTTTCCTGGGATTGTAACACACCACTGCTCTTCGCTGAATAGCGTGACATCTTGAGCCAAACTTAACTCTGCCCCTGCAGAGTGCTCAGTGATCCGGAAGCACCTTCAGATTCAATGCAACCCCCTGCCTACAACTTTCCTGCGCACTTACCAAAAATTCCCAATGCTTTCTTTCCAGCATCAACCTTCTCGCTATTGCTATTACAAGAATCTGCAGGAAATACTTAAAAAGTCTTGGCAGCTTCAGTGAACTCCAACCTTTTGCACTAGCATGTGGATGGAATCTTTTATTTCCAAAGTGTAGAACACTTCCTTTTTAAAACTGTGGGAGGCATGTAAGACATGTCTTGTGGAAGCCAGCCGGTATAGTATAGCACCCGATATAATTTGGGGAACACGCATGCATGCCAATAAACTAAGTGGAATTAAAGACCAAAAAAAAAAAAGTCAGTCCATTTTCAGGACTTTTGGGACACTGGAACAATCTAGATGAAAGTAGTTATCTAGTGGCAGTCTGTTCAACACCTCCATAACCCTGCAGTCTCCCTCAGTGGGAGAGAAGGAATCTTCCACAGAGCTACTGCTGCTGCTGCTGCTGCTGCTGTTTAGCTAACTGTTCACAATCCTGTGGAAGGGGTGTGCATTCTTACTGTATTTATGCCCAGAGATGCAAAGATGGCTCCTGCAGTGGGTGCTATGAACATAAGTGACGCTGGCATGGGAAAAGAGCGTAAAGACAACCGTGGATCAAATGACAAAGCCGGAGCCTTGAGAAGAGACACCAGGAAAGCATGCAGTGCGGAAACGCACAGGAGGCGTGGCGTTCATTACAGCGTGCGTGTGCAAGGGTCAGCCATCATCAGGGCTCCTTAAGAGTCTCTTCCTGCAAAGGGAGAGGACCTGGGTTGCTTCAAGATGCCTTACTGTGTAGAATATTCGCGTGGTGACTCTGAGCAGCCCCTAACTCGGGGAAGCATGCAGTGTCCGACGGGGCGGGGCCTGGAACAGGTGATCACAATAAAGAATGCTGGCATCTTGTTGAAGGCAAAACACACAATGAATAAGAAATACTTTAGAAGGCTCAGGGACAATGCCCAGGCTCCGAGTTCAAGCCCCAGGACCAGCACAAGAAAAAGAAAGCAAAATTAAAGTATTTTCCAGTAAAAGAAATGGAAGTAACAAAATTTGTCACCTTGCATAAGTACACCAAAAGAAATAATAATAATAATAATTGCTGAAGGGCAATTTTGACAGAGGAAACAATCTCGGAACGCAATAAAAAGTACTATAAATTATTAAGAAAATACTTTATAGAAATTGCACACCCCATGAAATGAAAAGCCTTGGATAAGACAGAAGCAAACAAACAGGAGCCACCAAGTAATCACGGTAACTGTTCTTACTGTGGAAAGCAACAGCAAGAACAGTGAAATCTGGGGGGGGGAAGGAAGGAAGGAAGGAAGGAAGGAAGGAAGGAAGGAAGGAAGGAAGGGAGGGAGGGAGG
>NW_012267328.1:4029881-4076804 GCF_000151885.1 Dipodomys ordii
AAGCAAGAAGGAAGGAAGGATGGAAGGAAGGAAGAAGATGAGGAGGAGGAGGAAGAAGAAGAGGAAGAAGAAGAAGAAGAGGGGGGGATAACTCTGGAGAAAATATTCCCCAAGACCAGTGACCCATCGCACAGCAAGCAAAGGAGATGTGAATATTCAGACATAACACGGCAAAGCTAAGATGATGGGCGGAGGCATGGCTCAGGTGGTAGAGTGCCGGCGAATCAAGAACAAGGAACCTAGTCCCAATCCCAGTCTAGCCAATCAAAACAATAAAATAATAAAATAAAGATAGGAGCATTCTCTTTGACTTCTTAGAAAACGTTTCTCCAATTTGATCATTCTCCTTCTTCCTTACAATTTCAAAGGAAATGCTACCCATGTTCATTTGGAATACATTGGGCAACTCTATTTAAAACATTCAGCAAAAGAAAAAAATAAACACCTGAACAGTTACATATGAAATCTCCACAAAATTATTTTCAGTATTCATGGATTGTTATTAATTACTTAGTAAAGGACATTTATGTTTGTCTTAAAACTGTGTGTGTGTGTGTGTGTGTGTGTGTGTGTGTGTGTTTGCAAAGTTTTAAATAAAGGAGTATCCAATAAATACTGACTTGCACTGTTAACTGGGTTGCTGTACATCATGCTACATTTGCTGGTTGCATGTTTGGCTACGGTTTGCCATGCTGAGCAATTGGTGCTGAAGTCCACAGGTGATGCTGTGATACAGACTGGAGAACCACCATTTCAGAGGCTGGGGCCGAGAGGTTGATGCCCTGACACAATGACTTTGAGTCTTACTACTAGAAACAGTGGAAACCGAATTATGAGGAAAGACGTTCTGGTTGCTTTATTACTGTTAATTCGGGATTAACTAGAATGTTCTTTTCTCAACATTTAATGAATTTTTGCCATATTAAAGTTGGTATGCCAAATAAAATTGATTTTCTAATTTTCTTACATTGTAGTAGAGACTTTCCCTCACTCTCAGTGAACATCGTAATGTAATTTAGGAATGTATTATATAGGTGACTGAGCTGAGCATATATTCAGTAGAAGAGCTAATTTGAAGCAGTTGGTTTCTTAAGTTATTAATCCTATTTTTTGTATAATGAGTATTTCTTAGTTCTGGTCTCCATATTTATCCCCCCCCCACCTCTACGGAAAGGAAAATAGAACACAAACAGTTTTTGCTTCATTTCTGAATTCGAGATAAATGCTATTTGATATAGTTTGGGAATCATGACACCAGAATATTCACATTTGCATAAGAGACTGAGGAAACTGTTTAACTCCAAGTACCTGGTAATGGCTGATGTATTTTAACCACCCATATGATGAAGCCAACCTCCAACAAAACTCCAGAGATCAGAGACAACTATGATTGTGCACACTCACACTATGCACACATGCACATATACCATCACATACACATGCACACACAAACCTACATGCACACAAACTATGCAACATATACAAGCATGATGCACTTCTAAATGCACACATGTAATCCAGATACCCATATGCACACATATGCATGTGTATAACACACCACACACATGCAAATGCACAAGCATACCCACAGGCACACATACACACAGACACATGTACAAACATGCAGCATGCACCTACACACGCACACACACACACACACACACACACACACACAGAAATACTCTCGCAGACAATTTTTTTATTACCTATGGTTTTCAGTTACAACAGAGGACACTTAAATGCAGTTCAATTTTTCAAAGCAACATGTGAACATGGTTCTTTAATGTTTTCTTGAAATTCACCTAAAATTTACTCAGTTTTAACTGCCATTGTATTTCTATTTGCTAAATAAATACCAGCAGGTTAAGATAGTTCCTCCATGACTTTCTTCAATGATATATATATATATATATATATATATATATACATAAACACACATTTATAGGTATTTGTGCACACATGCATGATGTATGTAGATATGCAGTTGGTGTACTTTCCATTATTACTCAGCATATCACATCTTCTGATTATTAAGTATCCAATTGCAAACATAACCACATATGCCTATGATCTGGAACTTTCTACAAAGATATTGCATATCTCTTGGCATATTCCATGACTAAAATATTAAGACCTTACTATCTTTTTAGTTATGTATTTTAAGTCCATTTTTAATAGCTATCTACCTTTTGTAGCACAATTTTAAATATGAAGCAATGGGTATCAGACCAAAACTGGTTTAGCTAGGAGTTGCTTTTTCTTAATAGTAATAAAAGCATGCTCTTAGTTAAAATTAAGTTTTAAAAGGGTGAATGTAGTGAAATGCAAAAGGCACAATGTTTGCACAATGTTTCTCTCCTTCTCTTACAAGATTATTTTACCTACTAAAACATTAAGCACCAAATATTAGCAATTATCAAAGAATTCCCATCAGAATCTTTTTTAAAAGTACATCATTAAAAAGAAAATGGAAAGTATTAAGAATAATTTTCCCATGTAAAGTAAGACAAATAACTTAATTGGAAAAAGGTAAGAATATTATTCAACTCCCAAACTGGAAGTCTCATTTCAAATTGGTTCCATCAATCCAAAATGAATGGGTCAAAGGCATTTTGTAACAGTATTGTGCCAGTTTGATATTCAATACAACTTTCTACTAGACTACTTTGAGAATTTCTACTAGAATATTCTACTAAAATGTATTTCCTATAATAGGTTTACAAACTACCGAATGCCATTCTCTCCTTGGTTTACAACATACAGAACCACACAACAGCACCTACCCTGTGGTTGACCCCTGGAAATGTTGAATTTTTTTTCTCTGCCTTTGAAAATACTCTGTCCAAATGGAGAGGCATACCATGGAGATAATTTAAGGCCAATCATTTTTATGACTAATAATATCTACTCACTTTCAGTATTTTTAATATAACCTTTCCAAGAATTGATCTACGTTTTCCTTGCTCTTCCAAGGGGCCCTGGTTTATTCTGTTATTAAATCCAATAGGCATTGGAAATTTGTAAGAACAAAATGTGAGTTGGGTAAATGCCAGCATTTTCATGAAAGAAAACAGTGAAACCAAGTGAATACTTCTATGTTCTTGGGACACACGAATATCTCTTGTTTGTCCTCCATTGCTTCTGTGAATACTTAGTCATCATTAAGCTCAAGAATTCTCAAAAGAGATTTATGCCTTGACAGGCAATTTCCTAGTTATAGAACAACCTCTTAGCTTGTGTGACTGTGGTCCTCAGACATCTAATGCTAAGTAGTCATGACTCGATCACCGTGCATATTAGATGTGTCACTCACAGTGGAAGTGTTAAGAAGAAATATAGGTAAAGTTTATCCACTATGACTTTAATGTGCTGGGGAATTATAATCCTATCGAGAATGAGAGTTGAAATCTCTATGTGTAGGACCCCGTTGTACTTAATAATACAAATTCTTACCAAGTAAGTATAGCGTCGAGTGTATGGAGATCAACAATATTACTTGATAAGCAAGGGGATAGGCTGAAAGTAAATCACCACTGGAATCTGACCCGGCGGATGACTGGAAACAGATGGCGGGTTCTTCTCTGCTCACTGTAGCTGCTTCCTAGCTGGCTCTTGGATATATCACAATGTTTCTCCCTTGCTTTACTCTGACCGATGGACTGTATAGTATTCATGAATTTGTCTTTGCCATAAGATGACCATGTCACTTTGTCTTAATTCCAATTCTCTACCTTTCTCCCAGACTCTGGAATAAATACACTAATAAGCTTCCATGATCAGAAACAAAACCAGACACAGATGCTGAAATCATGTTCGGAAAATTCTTGTCAAAAAAAAAAAAAAAAACCAAAAGACTTAAATCACAATCGAAGGCAACTCCTGCCGCAATCTCAAAGTGACGACGGATTATTTTTTCCTAAAAGGAAAAAGATGGAGCTACCCCCACAAACGGGACAGACGTGGACGCAGGTCATCCGTGGAAAGTCATGACCCGTACGATATCACCAGAGGGATTATGCCTTCACTTTCAGGAGATTCGAGCTCCCATACGGGAGTTTCTTTTAGGTCAGTGGGATTCAAAGTGCTCTCGAGAGGAAGAATTTATGGAGTCAGGAACACTGCTTAAAGAACAGACTCCTCTATATTGGAGGCTGGGTAGCCCATGGTGCCAAGCCCATACATGGCAGCACCACCCATTTCCTCTCCAGCCGGGTGAGTGAAAGAGTTCTAGAAGGGAAGAAGGAGGCAATTCATATTTGAAAGGGTTAACACATTCATAGAAAGACAATCTCCCACTCACAACCAGCCCAGAAACTCAAGTTCAAACACAAATGAAGAAATATAATACCCAGGAAACACAGTTGTCAGAAACACCCATTAGCACCTGAACTCACCCACGATGAAAAGCATGTGGGTAAGACTCCAGGACATGTGTATAGTGCCAGTTTATAATGCTCAGGACAAGCGTACACACGGGCCCAATATGCTCCACCTGCTTTGTATTTTAGGTGTTTTTCCCAACAGTTATCTGTGTTCTTGACCCAAAGTTTTGCATAGAACATGCAAAACCAACGCTATAAAATAGACATTTTTCTCCCTTCAGAAAGCTTAAAGTCTAAATGGGAGAAATAAAACATGTCAGCCAACAAATGCAAATTAGAGTCACGGGGATCAGAGTCGACACTTTGGAGTCTGTGGGGGCCCCTGTGACTCATTCTTGTCATCCTAGCTACTCAGGAGACTGAAATCTGAGGACTGTGGTTCAAAGACAGGCCAGATAAGAAAATCTGTGAGAATCTTATTTCCAATTAACCAGGCAAAAAAAACGCTAGAAGGGCAAATATGGCTTAACCGGTAGAGTGTCAGCCTTGAGCAAATAAAGCTCAGGACAGTGCTCAGGCTCTGAGCTGAAGCTTTACAACTTCTGTGCACGCGCGCACACACACACACACACACACACACACACACACACACACACACACACACACACACACAGCAGTCTGAAGTATAAGGAAAATACTTGAGCAGGACACCAATATGATTGGGGGCCTCTGGGGTGAGGAAAATCCGAAGGGGATTAAGAGTGGTTTTCCTTAAAAATACATACTGCCTTTGAGAAATTAAAGTTTAGTATCATTAAATCCTACAGTGAAAGCTAAATGGGTAGAAATAACTCACTATGAAGAACTAACTAAAGTCAAGGTACTATGTTTATGAATCCAGTCACTCCTAATGTAACTAACAATGAATGAGTTTCTTGTAAATTACACAATAACTTTAACACTACTAATTTTTGGATTATTTATTCCATATCAAACAAACTCATTGTTTATTTGTGCTTCCATAAAGAATCGACGGTGATCTTCCATTTCAAATCCTGAGATTTATTTTTCCCATCACTTCTGTCACACAGAGTATCTTTGGAGCCTGCCTTGTCATTTTATAAACAGGATTTCGCTATCTTCTCTAATTTTTTCATTTTTCTGCACAAAAAATATGGCAGACTTTGCTGATTTCCTTTCTGAGATTGCTTTGAGAAATGGTAGATCTTCCCAGGAATCTATCTGGGCCCAGAGATATTTGAAAATGGCATTTTATGTTTTCAGATACATAACCCCATAGTCAGCTCTTTCTAAAACTGTTCTTTGTGATTAAACGCTTTGGTATGGAAAGATATCTTTCTGGAGACAATCCACTTAATTGTACTGCCTGAGATCTGGAGACGGTCGATGTTTCCAGCAGATCTATTTTATACGTCCAAGAGGAAAGTCCTTTAGTCTTCCATGATGAAACAAGTCAGTCAACACTCCTCACACAGTATGTTAACTTAACCACTGTCTCTATGCAGATACGCATGCTGAATGTGTTTAACCAGGCTCTTCCCTGGGAGATGACACACTGTTCTGGTCCAGGTGCTCAGGGACCCTCTGGACTGAGACTGAGACAGAAAGAGCAGGAATCAATGACTGAATTTCAACGGAAGCGTCTGGAAGCGGACTCACAAACTCAGGCACATTTCCACATGTGCTTGACAGCAGACCAAATATATTCTTCCTTATCCTTATCTGAATTGCCTGTTTGCTTTTCCTGGGATATTTCCTCCTTATGTTGTTTTTGAAACTATTGTAACCCATGAAACGTAATTTATATTTTCCAGAAAAGGAATATTTATGTGTATATATAGATATATATACACATATATATAGAATAAAAACTGTAATTTACAGTTTCCAGAAAAAGAATATTCATCTACATGTTTATATAAATATGTGTACTTATATATGTATATATAAATATATATGACTTTATACACATCGATATATATAAACTATATAAGATTTTGTATGTATGTGTGTGTTTATTTGAAGTCAGAATATAAGTATATTTATCTCAGTGGCATTGTGAGTTTTTATATAGTATTTAATAGATATTGTATAATGTATAAGCATGGATATTCTTTTTCTGGAAACTAAATTACAAAATCTTATATAGTATATATATATATATATATATATACACACACACACATACACACAAACACATAAGAAGGAAGGTATAAGAACTTTAGGTCTATAAATGTGTTATCTATTAATCCTTTTGCAGGCTTTTTTTTAAATATAGTTTAATTCTTAATTGACTAACTTTTAAGAGTACACTGAGAATGACTCAGATTCATGTCAACTGGATAAATAAAGCAGAGTCATGGAAATGATCAACAAGGAAAAAAATCTATTTCCCTGAAAAGTGTGTTAGTATTTTTTAATGTAAAAGATGAAGAGGAGAAGTTAATTGGATGTCAGCAGAGTGACAAGTTTCTCTCTTGACCTTGAAGCTCATGGGAATGTGGAATACCAGCTTTGTACCATATGCTACCGCTCCTGACAGTGCTATGTGTCTTAACCACCAGACCATCTGTGCGGCTGTCCCGGAGTAGGGGTAGTGGTTAGAAATGGTGAAAAATAATGAACTCATACAACGTGTTTCTCCCTGAGCTCACACAGCTGGTAATAGATACTTTGCTTCAATCTGAAAAGTACCACTTAGGTCTTGAATAACAACACATTGAGGTGTCTCTGACCCCTTCCTGCTGACTATTTATAGCTCACAAGTGTGAAAACTATGATTTTCATTTTACAAAATAAAAGAAAACCTAAATTGATGTCTCAAACACTGATATTGTATGTCTGGAGTTTTGCCTTCCCTTATTTGTATGGTAAACCTCTGTGTGTGTGTGTGTGTGTGTGTGTGTGTGTGTGTGTGCGCGCGCGCGTGTGTGTGTGTGTGTGTGTGCGCGCGCATGCGCGTGCAGCTGGGAAATTGAAAGTAGAGCAGTGAAATCGGCTCCACTGGCCGCAGGCTGCCTGAGGTTCACATCTGCTAACTTGAACACTGACTTTATTATTGAATGTGCACTCATTCTTGATTTCTCATTAGAATCTCTATTTTTCTCCATGAGATGAACTACCCCACTTATCTCTCTGCTTTAAGCTCAGAATTCATGTAAGCAGATAAAGGACATAATACATCCTCAAGTTCAGAGCATACAATCGCTAATCTGCGCTTCACAAGGTAAGCCATCGTACTTCATAATAATCACGGAAGAATGTCCCTTTATTCCTCCATTAAATGCACCATCTTCACCGCCACGAACGGCCGGCGAGTGCACGGTTGTCATTAAACCTCTCAGTATCACGTAGTTGCATTTCTGAGTAGAACTGATACTATTTCAGAAGTCGACGAATGGGTCGTTTGTTTGCTATAATTCTATGATTATTATATGTATATGTACTCTTCAGAGAGAATAAAAGGATTAGGAATATATTTTGTAGACTTTAAGTTTGTAGACTTTAAGCAAAAAGAAATATAAATACTTCCTGAGAGGAAATGAACAAGTAGGAAAAAAGGAAGGAAAGGAAGAGGGGAAAGAGGAAGTAGCTGTGGAGAAGAAAGACTGGAGGAGGAAGGACAGAGGGATGGCCAGGACAGGGCCGGCCTCTTACTCTGATCCTCCTGCCTTTACCTCTCAAGTCCTAGCATTGCAAAGAGTGGACTGTGCCAGCCACTGTTTATTTTTCTTTTGTTAATTTGTCCAGGTTGTCTGGAACTCCAGGCTCAAATCATCTTCAAGCCTCGGCTTCCAAAGTGACGTAGGCCCCAAGTATGAAATCACCACAGCTCTTTCTTACTTGAGGTAACAGTATCTAATATGACCAACTCAGAGGGCAGATTCCACATAATAGAACTTGGAGGTTTGTAAAACTCTGACAGAAATTAACCCATCAATTCTTTAATGGACTGATTTGTCCAAAGCCCATGAGAAACTGACACTGAAATCCGAAGACCTCATCTATACATACAACACACCACATCTATAATGGAGAAGGCAGAAATGCTATTGGCCTGTCATGGGCCTAGCGAGATAGGAGGGCCTTCACAGGCATTATTTCCATCCCCAATAGCAATAATGGGGTTTTGCATGTGAACATACGAGTTCTATAGACGAGGAAACACATTCGATGTTAGAGAAACCCCTAAAGCCACGGGAATCATAAAGACCATGAACGCTGAAATCAAGATTGCTGTGGCCAAAAGCCTTCCTTTTGGAAACGTTTCTACCCAGAGGCATTGCATAAATGCAGAGCCATGATAGCTGGCTCATAATCAGGTACACAAGGAACTTGATACCAGGGACTCACAGTGGTTTCATGTTCAGCTTCTCTTCAAAGAAACCAGAAAGCCAGTGGCGGACTCTCTCACTGAGAACTTAAAAACTCCGCCGTCATCTTTCAGATCTTTTTAAGGGAGAGCGCCGGGGCCTGGTTACATATGGCAGTTCCTTGCTGAATGTTCAGATACACAGCCGTAGATTCCTGATGGGTCATTGTCGAGTACACACAGCTCGCGTAGTATGAAACACGCTTCTGAACTCCTTTCAAAGCCCAGAACCCATCCATCACTGAGGATTCTGATTGGAGCTACTGCCTGCACATGTGCCCATATACATCCGAAGACTGGGTGTGAACTTGTACATTAGGTACATATTATGCATTAGCGCAACTCTACATGCCGAGGCTTCGGAAGGAAGCCTTTCTCTCTACTGAGCAGAATTCAGCTTAGTTAAAACTTCCCTCCCCTTGACTGTGAATCCCACGGGCTTTTGCGAGAAAACAGTATTAGACTGAATAGGTCTATGTACTTGATGTAATTTCTATCCTTGTAAAAACCAGTTATTGCACCTCCGAAATTGCTACTTTTCCTCTCCAATATTACTGTCATTTTAGGGTGCGCTATATAATTAAGTTTACTACAACACAGAAGCCTTTGGTGGAGTTTCCATTTCCTACCTATGGTTTATTTTTACTCCATATGATAAATTAATAGGCCATAAAGTATAATGTAAAATCACAGTTATTTTCAGAGTCTTTCTTTTTCCTTCTGGAATTTTATTATTTTTAATCGTTAATGTTAACTCACAGAACACCTGCATGTGTTATGAAGCCAGCTACTGCAATGTGGTTATTCTCCATTTCTATGTTTTAAGGTTATTTTTTTTTCATAGCGGCCATGCGAACAAACATTTTAGAAAAACTCCATCAGGAAAAGAAAACCATGAGAGAGATCACATTGATGTGCCAAGTCAAAATTATAACTGTCATAGATTTCTATGATGGTACTCAGCTAGGGGGCCTAGAAAACTATCTCACAAGGGAGACAGAGAGTGAAGAAGGCTATTCAGATTAAAAGATTACATTGGGTGGTAGGGCAAAGTCGAAGGAGGGGGTAACAATGCTCGATAGGAAATGGACTCATTACCTTACTCATGTCACTGTAACCCCTCTGTACAGCATCTTTACAATAAAGAAACATTTAAAAAATTTAGATTGAGCTGGGTGCCAGTGGCTCACGCCTGTAATCCTAGCTACTCAGAAGTCTGAGAGCTGAGGGTCTCAGGTTCAAAGCCAGCCCAGCAGACACATTCTTGAGACTCTCATCTCCCATTAACCATCAGAAAGCCAGAAATGGAGATGTGCATTAAATGGCAAAACACCAGCAAAGCACGCAAAAGGCAAGTGAGTGTGTGAGAGCCTGAGTTCACGGCTCACACACACAAAGGTGTTTTGTTTTCTGAAACAAGGTATTTTCTGCCGGCTGAGACCTTTGACTAATGAACAGTCGAATGTCACCACCATGAACCTGACCACTTCGAGTCTCACTTTAATTCCTTCCTAAAACAAATCACATCACTTCCAACTTTTTTTTTAATCTAAAAGTAACATGTAAGTTCCGTCTTGATAGTTCCCTAGAATTACACACGTGTCTGGTTTGTGTCCGAGATGCATCTGTAGTGACTCTGGAATTCTCCCCTCCCCGGGAAACATGCCTCTCTTTCTTGGAGGAGTGTCTGCATTGTCTTGAACCTGGTGAAGAACATAAAATACTACAACAACAATTAACTTTGTGGTGTCTGTCTGCTCCTCAAATAATAAGCTGGATTTGGCGCAGGCCTCTCCTCAGTCTCGAGCCCGGTGTGAACACCTAAATATATGCTTCGAGACATATGGTCTTATCTTTTGTGCTAAATTACGGTTGTGAAGGAATAAAATTAGCACCTATTTAAGACACCGCTCACAACTGAAGAGAGGTCAGATTATTACTTTTAGCAGCCAATTATCGGACCGCTGGCTACATTCTAATGAACTGTGTAACGCCACCCCATTGGACACGGCGCTAGAAAGAAAGTTAAAGTAAGTCATTCTAATAAATGCTGATGCCCTAGTCTTTCACCTAAATGTGGCTCAGTATCTAGTCCTCCCTTCCTTCCTCTTATAGTCAGAACCTTCCGTACAGCCCTGCACTGAGAGAGAGAGAGAGAGAGAGAGAGAGAGAGAGAGATCTAGAAAATCAGCCTACGGTTCTTCGCGTGCTTCTATGGCTATCCATGTTCAAACTCTGGCCCCCTGGTCTCCTACATCCCTTTTCTTATTCATTCTTTTCTTCTTCAAACAATCACTAGGGAACTGGAGGCATGGCTTGGGTGGTAGAATAACTGCCTGGTGAGGCCGTGAGTTCAAATTCTAAGACTACCAAAAGATCAACAATTACTTGGAATTCTCTGTGTGTCCCTTCTCTCTCATCCCCTTCCCTCTCTGTCTCTGTCTGTCTGTCTGTCTCTCTTACACACACACACACACACACACACACACACACACACTTTCCTCCTTATGCATCCAAGCTAGGCCATGTCCCGTTGATCTTTCTTCTAGGGTATTTCTCTCTGTAGAATTCTCTTCCTTTTTTTTTTTAATCACAGCCTATTTCTGATAGAGACATTTATATGGTCTTCCAGAAACAAAGGTAGGTTTCCTTATTCCTTAGTTTTTATTACCCCAGGTGCTTGTTTTTACTTTGCACAATATATGTTGCCACATCCTATAGTTTATGAGAGCTCTGAAGAAGAAACATCAATTTCAATTCATCGTTCACATTCCCCACAGTACAAGCACTTTCCTTTGTACGTGCTTGATGAATGCTCTGCCAAGCAATTTTTGCATAATTTCAAAATACGGAATAATTATTCAGTGATATAGAAGCAACTGATATTGCTCGTTATTAACACGTTTATTGAGCACCTACTTCATGTCATGCATTAATGTCCAGTCAGAAGACAAAGCAGAGAAAATGATGAGAAAAATCAGATGAGTTTCAGTTAGAAGACAAACAAATACTAAGATGTTCAAGAAGGGTTGGAAATGAGAAGTAAACTCCTCTCTACAAATTTAGAATATGAAACTGATCACTGCATTGTCTTCAATTCATCTATCAACTTCTCTACCTTCTTACCAATCAGTTAGAATTGATTCTAGGAAGCAGACTATATACTTGGCTTACAATTCCTTGCTTACTTATATCCTTGCTTACAATATCCTCAAAATATCTCCATTTGATTTTCTGTTTTAAATGAGGATGAAGATGTCTATAATTGACCAATCTCATGATGTTGATGGCAGCTAATGTGTTATTTTAACTCCTTTAGAAATATTTAAATTTCAAATGATTATTTTGTTACACAGATATTCTCTTGTTAGCTTCTGAATTATTTACAGAAATATAATTCAAACTCTCAGTACTGACAAAAGGAAAAGAAAAACAAATATCATTATTAGAGAGGTTGGTTGCTTTCTATGAGCAATTTCAGAACTGCCATTCATTCCAGTGTTAATGATCCCAGAACACAAAAACAATAACCACTCATTTCTTGCTGTGAATTTTAAAAGTATGTCACTAAGCTATGTACAGTATAACATGCAAATATGGCACACAGGTCCTCAATTACTATTGGGATTTCTCTGTTCATTCAAGAAAGAAAATCAGATTCTTCAAGTGGATCTCTACTTATTTCTACACAAAGTCAAAGTCTCTGTTTTATTTTTTAATTTCTTATAAATGTGTTACATAATAATACAAAAATTATCAGTAAGAAGAATGATAATGAACCATATAGTGCTACAGGCAGTGTTAATGAACCTGTTGTTTTGTAAGCTATTTTCTTTGATAGTCCATTGGATGAATTGTTTGTGGGTGTCTGTGCATGTAAAGTTTTAGTTTATACTTCTATATTTTTGACAAAAATAGAAACAAAGAGAGTATTTGATACATGACAAGGCCTAGAATAGATGATTTCTTAAATGTCATTGCTTAAATATCATTGGTTAAACTTTTTTAACTGAATTTACTAAGAATGCAGTAAAGAATGTGGCAGAGACCCCTGAGTGAATTACTTTGAAGTAATACTATGTCTAAACTTTGACAAAATAAAATTTCACCACCAAAATAAAATTTCCCTCTTTCTAACATGAAGATGTTCTGGCCTGGATTCGCTAGATTTGGAGTTTTAATGCATTGAGGGGAAAAAAATGCATTTTCTGGAACATTCCTTTTGTAAAATTAGAATTAAAATTTAACCTGAAATCTTTCTTTTATATATATATATATATTATATATTTTACTTTATATATATACTTTATACATATATATTATATATATACATATATATTATATATATTATTATATATATTATATATTATATATATATATTATATATTTTACTTTCCATAAATTTAATTTTGCACCTATAAGAACTAGTTTTTAATGTTAGGAGGTCTACCTTGTGTGTGAAACTTATTGAGAAAATCTCTCGCTGCTAATTGAGCTCTTGTTGTCATTAAACATGGCTGAGTGCCTGTCTGAGTTCTAATCAGGCTGGAGGAAATGCTGCTTTGCCCCTCTGTTCGTGGCATGAGCAATGATCTATGAAAACTGACGAACTCCTCCTCCCGTACCTTTCAGTACTCTTTCAGACTGCAGTTCACATGATGCATGTTGCATGCACAGACTTGCTATTTCCTTGCAGGTTACCCTGGCATTTTGTGTGTGCCAGTACTAGGGCTTGAACTTAGGGCCTGGGTGCTGTTCCTGAGCTTCTTTAGCACGAAACTAGTGTTCTATCACTTGAGCTATGCAGTTCCACTTCTAGCTTTTTTGGCAAGTTCTCATGGACTTTCCCACACAGACTGGCTGAGAGCCCCAGTCCTCAGATCTCAGCCTCCTGAATAGCTAGGATTACAGGCGTGAACTATTGGTGCGCAACAACCCTAGCCTTTTTAAAGAAAAATGTACTCTGCCCTAGAAAACTAGGAAATTGACACACAATTCAAAAAGAGAAAATTGCCTATTCTTTAACTCAGTTTATAAAGATATAGATAGACAGACGGATAGATGATAGATGGATAGAGATGCTATTTATGTAACAACTTCTTTTTCTATGAGAAAGAAATGAAATCACATTCACCTGAAAGGGTCTACATGTTTTTAAATGTCTCACCTTTCAAAAGTATTTTTATGGTTTATTACCTGTTGTTTGGTATTTTTAAACAATAGAGAAAAACTGGAAACCTTAGAATGCCCACCCGACCATGGGCACACATTACTTCAGTGGAGACACACCTAAGTCCAGTGTCAGTAGATTGTCATTGTCTATTTATGCGTGTTTATGAATACTGTCCCACCCCAGGTGACATTTCTGTCCCCTTGGGAAGCCCATTAGCCAAATGAAAGGCCATCTGGAGGGGATTCTGTTCTTTGAAAAATTGTGACAGGTCTGATGGCTTTTTAAGTGCTAGTCATCTATGATTGCCAGGAAGCAGGAGAAATTAGTAATGATCCCTCAGAAGAAGGAAGTTCGGCAAGTACTTAGCGATGACACTAAGGAAACACCTTTTAACCAGATGTGCACACCAACTCAGACGCTCTTTACAAACTGCCTCGGGTTGACTGCTCTCAAAAGCAGCTAACAACTGCAGCGGGGAAAACAAAATAAGATAATGATGCTTGGTGAACGGACGGGCAGAAACAATTTTGCTCAATGCATTTCAAGAGAAAGTTTCAACACGAGAAAAGATCTGATCGGCGGAAGGGGAAAGGTATATTCACCACGGCAAATTCCCCAATACGCTATTTTATAAAAGCAGAGCTCAGAGGAGGGAGGAGGTGGCTCCAACAGCTGGCTCCCAGTGGTTCTTTCCAGGTTCTAAAGGGTCTCTGACATTACTATGTTAGGACATTAGGGCCATTGCTAATCATACCTGCCTTTCTCAGATGAATCCTCAATGGTCCAGAGAGGGTGAAGAACCTACCCAAGTTTTCACAGTTACTCAACGGCCAATAAACAATGACCCCCTCCCTATGGAAAACCCTAAGAAGAATCATCACAATGGTCCCCCCAATAGTTCCTAAACTGGAGACAAGAAGAGGAGGTGTGCATGTGTCTGTGTGTCTGTATAGGTGTATGTGTATATGTGTAGAGTGTAATATATGTATGACATGTATGTACATGTGTGTGGTGTATGGATGTGTGCATGCATGTGGGGGTATGTGTATATAATGTGTGTGTATTTGAGAGTTACTCAAAAGGATCCTGAATCCATTCACATGCAAACATTTTACACAGTCTATACAGAATATGTAGTAAATCTTAGGTAGAAATGTATCTCTGTCTTTAAAACAAAACATGTCATTTGAACCTAGGACCACCTTGTTGTTTTGGTTATAACATACTGTACACTCAATGAAAGAGCTAAAAGTTAACTAGAAGTTAACATTAATAAATTACTATTGTAACAAGGGAACAACTTGTTTGTCCTCAAGGAGGATGCACACACTTACAATCTCAGAACCTCTGAATGGGGTTGTGCTGAAGATGTATCCTTCTGTGTCATTGTTACAGTTTCACTTGTGACTCTATTATAAACCCATGTGCACTAATTGCAAGATCAAAGCAAAATCTGAGGAAGGAGGAGGGGAGGAAAGAAGAAGGGAGGGAGGGAAGGAAGGAAGGAGGGAAGGAAGGAGGGAAGGAGGGAAGGAAGGAGGCAAGGAGGAAAGGAGGGAAGGAAGGAAGGAAGGAGGGAAGGAGGGAAGGAGGGAAGGTGGGAAGGCGGGAAGGCAGGAAGGCGGGAAGGCAGGAAGGAAGGAAGGAAGGAGGGAGGGAGGGAGGGAGGGAGGGAAGGGAAGAGAAGGAGGGAGGGAGGGAGGAAGAAAGAGAGCTTCTCTCCATAATGGGATGGCAAGGGTCAGGAGCGAAACTCTAAGAGTACAACCAGTGCCGGTGACATCTGACATTCTCAGGTGTGTTTTCAAACCCACCCCTGCCCGTGAGTTCCACTGGCTTCCTAGGAAGCTGCCTCTCTTCTGCCTTCCATTCCCCACCAGGCCCACAGAGCTCAGGTAACCCTCCCTCCGCCCCTCCCCCAGTCTCTTTGTTCTCCCTTGTCCATACATGACTTCTAACAGGGTCCTGTGACAGAGGCTGGATTAAAGCAGGTGAGGGCTTCCTCTCCATGCACACAAATGCAAGTATTTGACTGTTGGCCTTCATGAAAAAGTTTATTTTGCTCATTAGTTGTCAGAGCCTCTGTGTGTACCAAAAAGGGCCAGATGTTGCTACCTGAAATCTGCATGTATCTTTCCTCACATGTAATTTCTTTGGGATTTAAACTCTCACATCGGCAACTGTCAGCCTAAAAAAAAAAAAAAAATTACCTGTAATTCTGTCATGTCCTTGAAGCATGAAAACCATTTTTCCTACCATTCCCAACTTTTGTGTTTTGTCTGCTACCCGTTGGGCAGACCAGACCAGACGAGGCACATCACCACCCCTGAGTTCTGAGAGCAGTCTTATTGATGTGGAAGCTTTTTAAAGGAGTTCAAAAAAAAAGAGAAAGAAATGAAAGTAATGGGCTTTGTCATACCACCAGAAACAAAGTGGCTTTAGTTCTTAAAGAACCGTTCCACACAACACGGCAGACGGCACAATCAAATCATTCTGTCGGCTTGCATCCTAGGAAGGCAACATTATCAGCCGATATACTGTGGCTCAGAGATAAGACTCTGGAAAAAGGCCCAGGGGGGGAAAAAACCCAACACAACAACTATGTTTATCTCACAGCAGACAATGATTAGGTAATTTGGACATTTCATATTTAATAAAACCTATTTAAGTCAGCAGTCATCAGACCTGCACTTGTGGGACGATCATTTATATTGTACCCTCTATCTGGATCCACGGAGAAACAAAGGGGGAGAAGGGGGGGGAGGGAGACTGAATCCTTTTCATTTTTAAGAAGTACTCTTTAAAGTGAAGGAAGTGTGTTACATGCTCGGAATTACTTTTAACTTAAACCATACAGCTGACATGAATAAAAGGGACCTCCTAAAGTGCTCTAGAATGGCTCACATAACACTTGACTTGTTTTTCCCTCCTCGACTGATGTGCGTGGCAATAAAAATATTGAAAGTGATTTCTGGTCCTCACTGATATGACAGATCATAAGTTGCCTACAGCCTGAAGAGTAATCAAAGATCCATTTGTGCGGTGATCACAGGAGAATGAGCCCGTACGGGAAAGGCTTGCTGGTTTATAATCAGGTCCACGGATGGACATTTTTCATTCATCTGCCTTTCATTAAAGCTGTAGACAGGAGGAAGGGGTGGATCAAATGGACAAAAAGGAATGAGGTTGGAAAACAAGCCATGCGCACCCTTGAAGGCCAAAAAATTTACCTGCTATAGAGACCCAGTTTTCAAGCGAACTGTATTTCATAAAGTAATCCCAGAAATGGCTTTTCTCCAGCAAAAGGCTTTTTGAATCGTCAAATCAAAATGGGAAATGCACAACTTTGAACTCCTGGGCTGAGGAAATCCTAATAATTAAGAACTGATTTTTCAAGAAATCACATTATCCCGGGGAATAACAGGCAAGGGAAACTGGTTTTATTCTGGCTAAAAATATAGATTCCTTTCTTCTCTGATGTAGCTACAAAACTGAGATGTATGTGTGTGTGTGTGTTGTGTGTATGTGTATGTACATAACTGAACTCTAAAATATCATTAGTTTGGAAAGCAAAGTTTGCCCGATACCATCTTATATTTATGCAAAAATGTACTGTAAGTTTACTGATGATTTTATCTTCATTTTACAAGTGTCCCACAAGTATTATTTTGACATTATATTTTAATGCGATATGAAATTACCTGACCCTTAAGTACTAAACACACTCACACACACACATATACATGTAAGTCTTCAGCTTCTGACACAATCTAGTGTTGGTCCAAATCTGTATTCTTTAGAACTATAACTTTATTTATAGTCTTTCTCCATTTTTTAAAAATCACTGTATCATTCCTGCTGTACCAAGAAGTAGTAATACCAAGCAAACTGGTAAAGTTACTGAAAATATAGAAGGAAGCATACATGTACATATCAATGATAATATCTTATATGTATATTATTACACGCATTATATATTATTAAATATATTATATTATATTATATACAAATATTTGTGTATACATGTATAGATAAGATATTCATATAATACACATACGTGTCTATAATATATAGCTTGTATGTACTGTGCATATGATATATATACATATGGCAATATACATATATATTATAATATATGCATATAATGTATCTGTATAATATACATATACTGTCATCTGTATGCATATATCATAAATCAGCAAGCAGATGAAAGAAAAGAATGGAGAGTTGTAAAATACTAATAACACTTCCTTTTTTACAACTACCGCAGATTTTCATGTAATGCTCGTCTCTGTTTCTCTAGCTTAGTTATCATAACCTTGTGGTTTCCTCTGGTTATTCAGACACACCTCTACTACTAGAATCCATTGAGCCATATTTGTCGCAACTTCTAGTTTTCTACACTGTCAGTAAGATTATTTATAATACGATAGTATCACACACTATTTAACATTAGGATGCAGCCAGCCACCTCATAGGTTCTACTAGTGGTCCAGTGAATAAGGAAACCATATAAAACGAGGAGTGATACATATGAGATGACTGACAATAACAGAATACCTCAAAATGTTTCTTACAATTACAGAGTAGAAGAAAATGGTTTAATTCTTGACGGGTGATAATGTAGCAATGAGCATGCGTTATAGAGAAGAAAGCTCATTACACGTAAAGGAATCATAAACTCGGCATTGAAAACTACAGGGAGATAATACTGAATTCTCCTCTTAGTTTCTTAATACTGTAATAGGAGAGTGATCTTGTAAGAGTTGATATATCTTTTCTATTTTTTGTGGTGATACTAGGGTTTCGAGACAAGGTCTCAAGCTTGCCAGACTAGGAGTCCTCAAATCGCATCTCTAGTCCTATTTTTCACAAATTATTTTTGCGATACGGTCTCATTTCCCTCCTTGGCACATACCTGTAACCCATCCCCCAATTTTTAGTTTTCCTGGTATTTAATGAGATGAGAAGCACCTGCCCCTAAGGCCAACAAGAGGCTGAGACTGGGCCTCGTGGACTTTTCCGCCAGTCACAGCCTTGAATGGTGATACTCTCATTCTCACCTCGGAAAGAAGCTGGGATTCCAGGCATGAGCCATCAGCCCCCACAAGGAGCTACTATACACACAAACACACTCACCAGCCCTTTCATAGTTGCTTCAATTTCTACACAAATTCTGTATTTTCTCTGAGGTTCCAGGGCTGTTAATTGAATGTAAAAATTAAAAATAAAACACTCACTGCAACTGTTCTTACATAGCTGACTCTCCTCTAGTTATAAATACTTTAAGGCATAGTCTGTATATGATCCTGCCTGAACTTTGACATGGTTTCTCTACACCTGGACACATATTCTTGCTCCTAGAATATTCTGTCATTAGACTTTGTACAATATTGAAGGCAACACTATTGTTCACAAGCAGGTATTTTGCTTTCAAAAATGGATTCCTCTCTTCCTTTGCCAATAAGTGGGAGAGAAATTCCTAAGAGTTTGTTTGTTTGTTTGTTTGTTTGTTTTACCAAAACGTCAAAGACAATTTTCCAAAAGTATTCCATGTTTACACTTATGTAGTCAGAAAAGTAAATTGATCTGTGTCATCTTTTGGAAACTGACTTGTCTGTATTTTTCTCACTGTACAACTAGTGAACATTGTGATTACCCAGGGCAAATGCTATGAATACATTTATAATGCATCAATAAATCTTATATGGAAGTGTAGACATGGCAATATTTCTTGAGCTATAAAAAATCTGGGACAATCAAAATTCTCATCTAGAAATAAGTGGATAATTACATTATACATTATATATACATCTATACACATACATTGTATGTAGAGAGAGATTAATAAAATTTTGGTTTCAAACTGTTCACAGATCTCTACATACTGACATGGAAAATGAAGGTGCTGATGGCTCACACCCATAATAATCCTAGTACTCAGGAGACTAAGATCCAAGGATCACTGTTGGAAGCCGGCCAGGACAGGAAAGGCCATGAGAACTTTATCTCTAATTAACCACCAGAAAACTGGAAATGGAGCTGTAGCTCAAGCAGTAGGGCGCTAGTCTTGAGCACAAAGCTTAGGGCCAGTGCCCAGGCCCTGAGTTCAAACCCCACAATCAACCAAAAATATAAAATAAGACAAAACAACTTTTATAGAGTTGCAATTGTTCTCTGAAAATGTGATTTCTGGATATATTTAGGACAGGAACAGGTATAACAAAATTGGTATCATTTTCTACCACGAGATAAGCCTGGAGAAGCAGCGGATGAAGCTCTTGCTATTAACATCTTCGCCAACTTTAAAACAAATCCAGAAAGACTACATAAAACTTAAGTGAGTTGTTTAGTAACAATTTATAAAAATAAATATCTACATTCTTATCACCTAAGTCAAAGGCTATAGCATTAATACTCCTCAAGAATACTCCTACTGTTAATGCTGAAAGTACTAAGTTGGCATATATATATATATATATATATATAAATGTGCAGCCAATTACAAATAATAAAACACATTAAAAAGAGTAAGGAAATATATTTCAAATACTATTCCTTTTAAGCAAGATACACGTTTCTCAGTGAAATGGGTATTTACATCTATTAATTTCATTTTCTATATTCTTAAGTTTTACAAAAGAGCATATATATAATGTATATTATATATATAAAATCTCATACAGTTAATCTCTCTCTCATCACCTTTCTCTTTACTGAGTAGTATGTTAATTAGAAGTCGACATGCATAAAATGTTGGCAATAAGACATTTTTGTACTATCACGCTGTAAATGTTAAATATATCATTATGTGGTGTCCTTGCTTTTAACTAGCTTTTCTTTTGTGAAGAAGCTGCTGAAACATTTTCTTGGCAGAGAAATCCAAACTACAAATATAATGATTGTATTTTCTTGTGTCGTATTTTAAAACTACAAAGGACATAATTATTTGAGTGTTTGAAATTGGTTCAAAATATAATTGTTTCTAATGCTATTCCGACTTCTGCTGCTGTTTAAAAGAGAATGAAAAACAGAGAATCTCTACTTCAGCTTGGCGGTGGCTCTGACAGGCATAGCTAGTTAAGACTGAGATTCTCAGAGCGTGACATGCCCTCTCTGGCTCTTCCTCTCCCATCTATCTTTGCTATTCCTAATTTTCTGCAAGCGATTTAGTGACCTTAGGGCTGATTAATTAGCTGTTGGTTTAAGTATTTTACAACATTAATTATGAAAGCCCTCGTTGTTACTTTGAGGATAGATTAACCTTGTTAGTGTGTGGAGAGGGAAATGGAGAAGTCTGGTTAGACTGTCTCTCTGACATTTTGATAAGATTTTAACTCACCAGTCAGAACCCAGGCCTATTATACTGTTCAGAGAATCTCAATATGCCCTTGGTGTCAGCTAATATCCAGCTCTTCTTGATGGTCAGTTCTTTATTACTGCCACTCCTTTTTTTCACTCCCAAGCAATTTCCCTGGCTTCTCACCACCATCTTTTTACTTTATTGGTTGTAAACTTTTTTTTTAATCTATCATAAAGAGTTTTAAAGTCTGAACTGAGCCACACTAAGAATTCAGGTATGAAAGGAGACCAAATCTATTATGCGCTGTAGACTACTTTCTTAATTGGAAGTTCTTCTACAAATGTGGGGAAGGAACCAGTTGACACAGAATGAACCATCTAATTTCAACAGCTTCCATTTCCTATCTGTTAAAACATCTTACAAAACTATATTGACTGGCTCAAGACACCAAATTATATAAGTGCATCTTTCCCTTGGGGGAGAGGGAAGGGCTATCACAAGAGAAAAATCTCACTTCTAAATAACTTGAAATGGTGGAGCCACCGCTGAATTATCAAAGGAAAATGGCTCGACAATTTTTTTTTTTCATTTCCTTCTTGGCTTTCTCTGGGATTTGTCCACTTCATTTACCATCCTTACATGTAGTTAAGTGCCAAAAAGCATTTTTTTCTTTGAAAAATCAAATACTTAACTGCTCATAATAAACAGGAGGAAGCTTATGACACATGTTTGGTTTCATCAAAACAAAGCACAAGCAAAAAAAATCAAAAAGGGATATTATGTAAAACACACACAAAAGACATTTTGTCGTTCATATTTTACTCGCCTCAACAATCCCAAACTAGAATACGTTTGAGGTCTAATTGAAAGGCTGTAAAAAGCAAAATGTTTTCTCTCAGGTCAAAATGCACACTTAGGGTTTTAATGAGATTTTTTTGCACTCAATAAACACATGTTGATTGATCAAGGGCGTCTTTTACCTGCTGGACTTAGAAAGGAAGTCTAGATTGATCTTGTCACTTGATCTGTGGGCATCGCTTCCTCGAATCTCTTTGATTTCTCTTCCGAATCTGACTGGCAATCATGAAAGAACTCTGAGACCTCTAGGTTGTGGATGGAGAGGTGGTGCCCACATGTTGTGAGAAGAGCAAGATGTCAGCCAAGTTGACTGACTAAGACTGGCTGGCTGATGGGTATTGGTATTGTTGTTGCTGTTTTACCACCACAGCTAAACTCTTCCATCACCTATACCACACTTGCCTGGGTTTATTAATGTCCACAAGTTCATTCCTCGGGAATACGTGTTTAGGCATTAATGTGGCGTGTGTGTGTGTGTGTATGTGTGTGCATGTGTGTGTGTGTGTGCATGTGCACATGGACATCTGTAACCTCAGCCAGCAGATTGAGTGGCTGAATCTGGAATGCCTTTCATTTATTTCCCCCTTCCCTAGCATGTACTGATAGACTTCCTCGGTTGCCTTTTCCATGATTTTCTGATCTCCATTGGGCAGGGAAAACATCTTCCATCTTCTCATCATCTTTCACAACACAATGGCTCTCTTCCTCCCTTCCTGGGGTTCCAAAGGAACCCCAGGGCACCCTCCCTCCTCCTCTCCTCAAGGGTTCGCTGGATGGCTTAGCCAAGACAACTACAAAACACGACCCTGCAGTTTCTCAGTGGAAGGCAAATGATTTGGGCCCAAACAACTTCTACCCTGGGCTTTACATAAACAAATATTCTCTTGTCCGGAACCTGTGTCATTCCTAACTAGAGAAGTCTGAATGCGCCACGTTTTTATGTTCATTCACTCTTGGAGCATTCTCAAACCCTAACAATGCCACAGGCCCAGTGGTGTCAGAAATATCAAACATACAATGAGGAGTTGCCGTCTGTATCCTACATGAATGTGAGCCCCTGCTTTGAGTTTGTAAAAAATGGCCCCATTAGCGAAAATGATGTCCTAGAGAGTCCCTCTTGTGCCCTGTAATCTATTTTTCATATTTACTCAATATTTGAGAAGGCTATTTGGAGAAATGATGTACAATTAATTGGCCCATATGTTACAGGGGGAAAATTATTTGTTGTCCAAGGTAATTGAGCTTGTGTTTTGCAGTTTTTGAAGACAGATCATTTCATTCAAATTAATGTTTAGATACAGCAACTTGGAGTCGATACATGGGATCCATACTTTAATGAAAAGTCCCTCTCCTTGGGAGACAATTTTCTAGTACTTACATTTTTTGTGTGTTGTGAGATTATTTTAACTCTCCTTACAGTTCTTGGGGAAAAGACTCTGTGCCTGTCATGCAAACTGGTAAATTTTTGATACTATATATAAAAGTGTGCAATTTGGGACCACGGCCTTCATGCTTTTGTTTGAAACAATGGGGGCAACCTTTGTAAATCCTGTGGTTGATTCGGGTGAACTGTAAGCCCTTCTGAATCTCTCCGGGTACACTTTAACAGGGCAGGTCCTGTGAGGAAAACTCTTTGTAATGGATGAAACTTACTATCCTCATTGTCATACACCAATCTTCCTTTAACCACATTTAGCTGAGATCGAAACTTATCCCAATATCTCAGGGCATGGTAAGGGTTTAATTTCGGTCTCTACTGTTCATTCTGTAAGAAGTCAGAGCGACCTCAAGTTTAGTCTCACCTAGAAATGCAGTGCCCCAGCAATTAGCATATGGGAGATAGTTATTTAAATACAGGACTTTGCTCTTCAAAACATTCCAGCACTTTCCGAATCCGATCGCTTTTCTGCAGTGTTTTTTACCATCTTATGGTGAGAGCTCATCTCGCCCAGGCCCGAGTCCCCTGTTCCACTACGAAGCAACGTTCGGGGTTAGACCACACCAACAAATAGAAGCCCACCCGCAGGAGAGGCTGAGAAAGGCAATGGAGCATGCTGCTTGTGAGCCAGAACTGACACGAACTCACGTCTCGGGGCCCAGCGGCTCCAATGGAGCCATTGTGGGGTTGAGATCAGCAGACATGAATTCTACAGCAGCCATATGCATGCTGGCTTTCTCTTGCCACTTGGGTTGAGAACTTCAAACAGTGTTGGCACACCTAGTCCGTGTTCTAGCTTTTTAAAGAATAATAATTAAATGATACGTTACTATGGAAGTTTATTTAAAACAAAAAAGTCTGACTCCAAAACGTATGCAGGAATCTAGTCTTATGTTCCTGCAACTATTCCAGAAAACAGCTCTTTAGTTTCACGACCTTGGTGTGTAAGGTAGAAATTATCGTTGTGATCTTCTAGCGTTCTTATCTCCCTCTATGACAAATAGTTGCCTAAGAAGAGGGTGCTCTAAAATTCTGCTTACTAGGAAGGTTCTCTCTTGTAGTGTGGGTTTAGCATGGTGCAATACCATTACACAATATGATATGCTTATATTACATATGATCTACATATGTGGTAAATGTGATTATTATAGGCTTTATCTGTATACATACAAGGAAGCTCTTAGGCTACGGTCTGACTCGAGTGGTAGAACTTTCAAGTGTGAGGGCCAGACTTTGATCTCCATTACTTCCTTCCCACATATAGGAATGAAATAAACTTCACCTATTCTGTTAACTTGTCCCGTCTTCCAACATGATAGATGAAGGGATCTGCTCAGAAAGGGCAGATGTGCTCCATCCCGTAAGACTGAGCCTCCAGGAATACAGTGGAAAACTCATGCATCATGATTACTGGGTAAGTCATGTGAATTTATTATTCATCAAAACAAATCACGCACATACCTCTTGAGTGACCCTCTTCATGAAGGGGGGATCTCTTTCTCTTAGACACCCATTTATCTCCTTCCTTTACTCACTTTGCCATCTGGCCACTTTATTGATGGGAATTGTTATTTTCATTTGAAATCCAATTGGAGCTTAACGGAAGCCAGTTGTTCTACATGCCTTCAACTGAAGTCAAAATTTAAATATCACTCCGATGTGAGGGATGGAAACACTGAAAGATAAATCTCGCCTGTCGGGTGTGGTCGGAAGGACCCCGGAAGAAGAAACAAAATCCAGTAAAGCAAGGTCACGGAATGGCATGCTAGCTCAGGTAAGCCTAGCTCGACCCCTTTTGTCTGGTGAGAATTCAAGAGCATGTGCTACGTTAGCGGATAGAGAGACATAATCTAAATTAACACTGCTCCAAATCATGGTTCCACCCACATAAGAGCCAGAGCCAGATGGTACTGGAAAGCTTGGTCATTATTCACAGTAAACATCAGCAAAGGACAAAGGAGAGGCAATCCAACAGGAGGATATTTTTTTCTCAAAAATATCGAATATGATAAAGTCTGTATAAGACTAAGTATCACATATGATTTATCTTTTAAAAAACATAAAAATCTGTTTTAATTATCTTACTGCTTACAGCCTTGGAAAGATGGCTTGGAGACTGGCAGGCAAGCACTCTTGAATCGTAGTTGGTTCCTAGGTTTTGGAATTCAAGAGGAATGGAATGGAGTACCATCAATATGCGGTTGGCCTTTGTTTTGCCAAATCTTTTTTATCTGAGTAACTGACAGAATGTAGTGTCTGCCTATCGGTGATTACAGGTTAAAATGATCGTTTATGTAAAATTATTTAGTGCAACATTTAGCAGAGGAGGATTCTGAACTCAAGACTCTGCTTGGAAGACATTATTGCTCAGTATGAAGTAAAAAGTTCTGGTGCAGGAATCAGACACTCATACACACACACAAACATACCTATACATGCATACACATACGCAAAGCAGTATCTCGGTCCTCCAATTTCTTTCCCAAGCCTACAATATGGATCAGGGCCATTTCACTTCTTTTGAGTTGACTTCAAATGCGTTGGGCACAATACTTTTAATGCCCTGAGGTTTTCTTTAACACATATTCAAATGTTCCAGGTCTCTCTCATGAATTCTCTCTGGGAGTATTTTCTTACCAGCACTGATAGAGGTGTCTACTACTGACTTCCCATTTGATTAATAGAAAATAATCACTTTCGGGCTCTTTCTCATGTGGTTTGGTTAATTAACTGATAGAGTCAGCACAAGTAATTTCTACAGTAGTGTACTTATTGTTTTAAGAATTATGTGAAAATTAGTCTCTTACTCCAATGATTAGATTTTTAGATCTGGTAATGAACAAAAATAGTCTTTCTGTGCCATCTTTTAATGTGTTTTTAATCACCAGCTAAATAACAAAGAATTGTCTTTTAAAATAATTAAGACTACATATTGAGTCTCGGTAGGATGTCAACAATAAAGGGGTTAATGAAGCATCTAGCCATCATGGAAACACTCAAAAAAATGTCTTGCTTTAAACAACCCATAGCAATTTCCCCGATCTAAATGCATCTGTGCTAGAATCATCTCCACGGCGTCAGAACAATTTTTTTTTTATCTAACAGAGATTACAAGATGAAAAGGAAGGAGGCTGAACATGGTGGCAACTTTGTACGTAACTAGAGCCAAACATTTAAATGAAAAAGCTGTCAAAAAAATAAAATAAAAAAGCGACGCTATTACAGTTTCACAAACCATGCTAAACACCCTGACCCGACCCCCAGTCACGGTACCGATTGCATGAGAGATTTCCACTTCACACATTACTCAGGGGCTTCTCCACATATTAATAAAACCGGCATCCTGTGCTACAGCAGCACACGCTTTCCGGCCCCTTCCTCCTTCCCTCTCTCTCTCCTTTCGGGTCCAAGATCCGTTCAGCACATTGTATCTTGGTGAACGTTCTATTCACGGCTGCAAGTGGAGATGGCACATGTTTTAAGACAAATGCAAAGGATGCTTCTCGAAGATGGTCTAAGCGTAGAAGCAGCCCGAATGAAAATCAAGATCATTCAGAGTCTCTCCTGTGGACGTGCTGGAGCTTATCCATGTATTTCCATCATCTCTGAGTTATAACGCAGAACGCAGCGGTCCCACACCTCCACCACAGAGAGACATCCAACAGGTGCATCCATGGTGTGAATGCCATTTGGGAAGCTGCTACTAGTGACAGCACAGCATCGCATTTCACAGGACCAAGGTGGGAGTTACAATGGTCACTGGCAATGCGCTCCATGAAACACACCCATCCCTAGGCACTCTGAGCTCCCACGCAGTGTGTGTTGCACCTGTCGGCACTATAATTTTATATGCCGGGCTTGCGGGTAGGTCTGCAGCAGCTCCACCACGAACACAGGAGTAGCGTGTTGCATGAAAGCACTGGACGCTTCCACATTGCCTTGTGGGATCTTTTGGCTTTGTTGTCATCCTAGGAGCCCCTCAGGGCCGTGTGGTCTGTTGTTGGTTGGAATATGTGGGGATTAGCTTCAAGCCCTCGGTAGCTCAGTGTGCACACTGTACATGCATTTGTGAAATAGAATCATACATGCCTACACTAAGATACTAAGTTATTCCAGACTGTCTACAAGTTTCCCATTGGTTAGATGTGGACAAGAAGGCACATGTTGTGGTATGAAATATTATAAGCGTCAATAATTGTGAATGAAAGTATGGCCGGCACATAAGCGTTCATTAAGCGATGGCTGAATTTTTCACCAAAGAATGCAATACAATTGAGTACATCAAATGTTTTTTTTCTTAGGAAAACGAATAATGTGCTCATTAAATAAGAAATTGTGTACTTTTCCAATGATATTATCCTCAAACCTGTGTTTACATCTGTAGGCCAAGTACAGTAGCTCATGTCCACACTCCCACCCATGTGAGGGTCAGTGATAGGAAGATGACCATTGAAGGAGAGCCGGAACCCCAGAGAGAGCGTGGTGGTCCACGCCTGCGATCAGATCGGAGGCGTCGGCCCCAGGCAGACCTTCATCTCCTCCTCTCCTTTTTTGCCTCCTCTGCCTCCTCCTTTATCTTCTTTGCCTTCTCTCCTCCTCCCTTTTGTATTCTTTCTCTTCCTTCTCCCCCTACCTCTCCCACCTCTCCCTCTCCTCCTCCTTTCCCTCCTCTTCTCCTGCTCCTCCTCCTCTTCCCCCTACTGCTCTTCCTCATCTCTCTTCATCTCCTCCTCTCCTCATATTTCTCTTCCTCCCTTCCCTTTTCCTTCTCCCCTTCCTCTCCTTGTTCTTCCTCCTCCTCCTCCTCCCCCTCCTCCCCCTCCTCCTCTTCCCTCTCTGTCAGGGTACTGCAGTTGGAACTCAGTGCCTCACATTTGCTAGGCAGGTGCCCTGCCACCTGAGCTGCACCACGGACTCCCCTTTTCTTGACCCCTCCCAAGACTTTCAGGGCATTGCTCTGCCTCATTAGCAGCTCTCCAGGAACAGCCCTCTCGGTCTTCCTCTCCAAGCTGTGGAGACAAGGTTGACCAGCAGTCTGGTAAATGCAGGCGGACAGGCCGGGGTCTGTGAAATGGGAGTTCTTCGGCAGCCTCGGCTCATCCACACACAGTCCTGGCTCTCCACCCCAGTTTCCGCCACACCCACATCATTTGGCTCTGCAGTTTCAGTTCCCCACTGCCAGCCCCCGTCCAAACGTGGGAGCTGAGCAGGGTAGCTACTTGACAGATGGGGACAGGAGAGAATCCAAGGCCAGCCTGAGCAAACACATGGCTAAAACCAACAAGACAGTTTGTCTCAGGGAACAAGCTGGGCATGTGGTGCATGCTTGTAATTCCAGCTGTGTGGAAGGAGAGATAGGAGCATCAGTCCAGACAGTATATAAAAGCCCATCTGTAAGAAGTAACTAAAACCATGAAAGGGCTGGATACATGGCTCAACTGGCAGCACCACGCCCTGGGTTCAAATCCCCAGTACCACCAAACATATAAAATGGAGAATGGCAAAACTAAGCAACCAATAACTTTGAATGGTGAGGCAACCGATGCACCCCTCCCAGTGCCTGGGGGAGCACCATGATCCCATGAACACCATCACTCAGCCTCAGGCCCAATGATCACACCAGCTCTGTGAGAGTCCTTACTCAAAAGCGGTAGCAGGACGCAAAGGAAGAAGGGACAGACTCCGTGGCAGCACTACTACAACGTAGTGCTCACTCCTGTCTGACATTTCAAGCACGGGCTGGGACCCTTCTGGGTAGGTAGATGACTCGGAAAGCTGAGCACTGGTGGCTCACACCTGCAGTCCTAGCTACTCAGAAGGCTGAGGTGTGAGGCTCGTGGTTCAAAGCCAGCCCAAGCAGGAACGTTTGTGAAATTCTTCTCTCCAGTTAACTACCAGAAAACCAGAAGTGGCACTGTGGCTCAAAGTGGTAGAGCACTAGCCTTGAGCACAAAGAGGCTCAGGGACAGCGCCCAGGCCCCAAGTTTAAGCCCTATAACTGACATCACGAGAGACAGAAAGAGAAAGAGACAGAGACACACACACACAGAGAGAGAGAGAGAGAGAAAAGAAAATCTAGATTGTGACTTTATACCTGTATTGGATATGCTAAATAATTATTCCATAATAAATGTGATTGTGTACAATACTTCATGACACATTATAGGTACACAAGTTTAAGAATACACAGATATTCAGGCGTTCTGTACTATTGGAGATGGAGATAACTAAAGAAGTTTTACTGGAGACACGGAGCTGAAAGTGACCTGTGCAAGCCATACCTTCACTCTCTACTCATATTCCTATCCTTCTTCAAAATGCTCAATCCTGTCACTAATGACTGCAGAATTTATTACTACTCACATCATCTTTCTTACCTATTTTCTTTTCATAGGTAAGTCATTATTGTATCAGTCATTACTAAAGCTCATTGTAAATTTTTTAAAAATGGAATTGTGAATACCTAACACGTGAGGAAACAGAAGCTTAAATGACCTCAACCACTCACGCTTCACCAGGCCTCAGATTAAAATACTCAGAACATACAGAATGGAACACAAGATGAACACAGGACTTCTTTGTGCTCTGTTAGCCTTGCTTAAGTTGCTGTGCTGTGGAACACATGTTAGAAATGTCTTTTCAGAGTCTTCGCAGATTTAGGGTGGCCTTGTCTCAGTCTTAAACATCAAACGTTTCAACTGGAGAATCTGCAAAATCGCTAGCTTAGTGATAGGGTTTAAAGATGACACTTCATAGATTAAGGTAGGAATTGATGTAACTAGCATGCTATTTACAGGCTTGATGATGGTGATGACGATGATGATGATGATGATGATACAAAATATCTTCAACATTCCCGCTCATAGTCATAGGAATAGAAAGCATTTTTTAATCCCATCAGAATTATTTAGTTTACCAGAGATTGATTTCATTTTCTTATACTTTTTTTTATCACTTTTCTGCTCAGATAACACAAAGAAAATGATTTACAGGAGGCCTACCTCTTCAAATAAATGGGTAGAATTAGAACAACCACTTATATTTATCTCTCTCGTACATAATTTTCTATTCCAGAATACAAAATGTATGATCTGACACTAACGAAACACTCATACTATTCAAAGACCTGTGCCTGAAATTTCACTACACATGGAAGTTAGAGATATGCAGATTGACAGATTGACAATTCTATCAGTGGAAGCCAATTTAAAATTCATACCTCGAATATGCATAAAGTAACTGCGTACTTTGAACACAGTAACGAAGTCATTGAGTCCTAAGGCTTAATCATTTTTGCCTTTGGAGAGGTAGTGAGATAAAGTCCTGGGCAGGCCTAGTGACCGAATTTCCTAAATGTGCATCAGTGTCTACTCCATCTAACAAGATGGCTCATGAGTATTCAAGAGGCTGAAAAATGTAGAGCCAGAAGCCTGTGCTGTAGAATTGTCCTTTATGCCTTTGATGTACAAAGCAAATCAGCCTGAAATCATGAGAGAATTGTCATGACAGGGGTTGGACCAACCTCGGCATGATCAAAGCATTCCAAGCCAATGACATTTGAAAGGAAATTAAAGCTTCCTCCACTGAGATTTAACCATCTTCCAAACAGAATAAATGTGAGCACACTGAGATGGATGGATATGTTAACGACAGCTTGCATCTCTCCAATTCCAGACCAAGGGGCCGCCTTTATTAAAGCGGTCCTCCACATAGCCATGGGCCTACTGGGGAACCAGCCAGACCCGAGCTTTGATTGCTGGGTTTTTATCCTTTTAACAAGCTTCAGAACGAGAGATTCCCTACCAAAACTACTGCGGAATTTATTTCTCATTGTAGTGAGGGGATCATTGAGAAATCTTAAGGGAATAGTTATGAAAATGGATATCTTTAGGCTCCTCATGCAAAAATGACTTGGTAACCCGCTACTATAAATCTCCAAAACTTGACCTTTTTTTAAAAAAAAAAAAATTCTTCCAAATGTAATCACATCATTTTCTAATGATATAAAGGCCATATATTATTTATCTGGGACAATAACTGAAATGCTTTGGAAATGCAAAGTAGGTATTTCCTTGCACAAAGCACATCTTGGAGCGTTCTGGAGTATTCTGAAATAAGAACCATTCTGAGAGAAACTTAAGCATTTAAATCTTCTCAGCATGGAACTGTGAATTGTTTTAGAAATGTTAACTACTACAAGAAACATACAAAATGGCCCTGAGAACTACTTGATTTTACATATGCAAAAATAATTATGCAATGTAATAAGCTTGTTCTAATTTAGCTCTGCGGATGGCCATTCACTGAGAAGCAAGAAGTCTTTGTGGAAAACAAATGGATGCATAGTCTGTTGTGCAGTATGGGAAGTCTCTGCCTCTTGCAGTGGAAGGGAGCTAGGGTTGGTTAGAACTCCTCTCCCACTTTCAGTGTTTATTAAATAAGCAGTTCTGGAAAGCATTAAGGGTAATGTAATATGCACAATACACGTTCTGTACAAGACTTTTGTAGTTTCGTGAGGGAGATGGACATGTGATCACAGAGCCTCATCGTTTGGAGTGGTAGAGCACCATGAAGATCAGTCACTGGACTCTCTTCCTTTAATGGGATAAGAGGCATAACTGGTGAAAAATAGAGATCCATCAGGAAAACATAAATAGGTGGGGCCTGTTCATCCTTGGCTAAACATCCATGCATTTTTATTTCTTGAGATTCTGGTGCTTAGAATCACTCAAAGGACAAGTAGCCTGAACACCTATTCATGAAAATTCCTCAAGGAGAATCACGTTTCAATTCGTGTCATTTAATATGAATTTCATAAAAATGATTACTTTGAAAATTGGTGAAAATATTGGTATCAAAATTCACAGCACAAGAAATATTGCTCTGGTATTGTTTTGCTTTCACCTTAGAGACAGAAATAATTGCTCACTGGGTATGAATTGTACATAAATTGTACAATTGTAAATGAATTGTATCTATAGGTTTATAACTGTGTATGTGTGTCCTTAATAAATAGGCCTATTGGTTTATTCATATATGTATCCTTTATTAAATATGCCTGTTGATTTTGAAAATCATTATCATAGAGTCCTAAATTACAAAGTTTCCTGTGGTATTATATGAGTTTTTAACTACTTATCTATGAGTTAATAAATATAAGCATCATATTAAAAAGTGAAATGTCATCAAGAATGTATAGAAAATATTACTGCCTGAAACAACTTTCTGGAGTTGAGGATGTATGTTAGGACTGGGATGTAGCTCAGTGGCAAAGCACTTGCCTACCAAGTCCAGTGTCTTAGGTTTGAGACCCAGTATCAACAAAGAAAAGACAAGCAAAACACAGTTTAAAAAAACTCAAACCATAAAATACATTCTACTGAAAGGCTCACTGACTTTCTGTAATTGGCAAATTCTCTCTTGTTCTTTAAACGTCATTGTTCACGCCTGTAATCCTAGCTCCTCAAGAGGCTGAGATCTGAGGCTCATGGTTCAAAGCCACCAGGGTGGAAAAATCCATGAGACTCTTTTTAAAAAAAATTTATTTCATTTTAATGAGGGGTTACAGTTACATGAATAAGGTAATGAATACATTTCTTGTCCAGCATTGTTTCCCCTTCCTCGAGACTCTTATCTCCAATTAACCATCAAAAAGCCAGAAGTAAAGCTGTGGCTCAAGTGGCAGATTGCTAGCCTTGAAAAGGGACAGTGCCCAGAACCAGCACACATGCACGCGTGCGTGCACACACACACGCATGCACACACACACACACACACACAAGATTGCGTGATTTGTTCATAGCTTTGCTGATTTTGGAATAACCTGGCTAATCATGATTATATATTAAATGTAATCATTACCTTACTGATGTAACTGTAATTCCTCTGTACATCACCCTTACAGCAGAAAAATACACCCACTAATTTGGCATTTGTAGGCATCCAAGAATTCAGGTGATTCTAGTGAATGAAACAACAATTTTGGAATTGGAGACACATCGCAATAGTAGATAGCAAGTGTGAGGCCCTCAATTCAAAGCCAAGTGCTACCAAAATAAATAATAATGGTAATACGGGCTCCACACTAAACACACTTACATGTCACTCCATGCTTCAAATATTCCCATGCCTATTTCTGGATGAGGCTGGTGTCTTAAAAAAAAAAACATTAACTGGCTCTTTCCTTCTCCACCCAGTTTTACACAGAGCACCCTTTCTTGGTAGGTTTGCATTCTTGCCCTTCTTTTCCCTGTGTTTTTGCCTAGCTCTACTGCAAGGAGCTATTTCACCTTTCAACTTACTCTGTTTCTGGGCCACAGAAATCCACATAAAATGCTAAAAAACAAATCCTTTCTATCTTTTATTCTTTGTTGGTACACAAACAGTTGATACCACTTAAGAGAAGCTCTCTATTGCAAACTGACAACTTTTTCACTTTTCAACTGTTACAGTGCCTTGTTATGCAAAAATCAACAAATCTTGCAAACTACAACATTCTGAAGGGAGGCCCACTGCTGATGGTTCATTAGCACACCTGCTACCTACGCAATGCACAGACCCAAGAATTCAGATCCATTGAGTTCCAACCCTGCCTTGTCTACATCCTAGATCCATGGATTTTCACAAGACGATTTAATTGTTTTGATCACATGTGAGTGTAAATGTAACCATTACAGCAATTCTTATCTCTCCAGATCAGCTATCTACCTGAATCAAATTCATTCTGCTTATTCTGTTTATTAAAATCCTATATTTGACAAACACCTCCCTTACCCCACAATCAATCATCAAGGCCAACCACCTTCACTGATTTTTTTTTTACCAGCCATATTACAAATGTGGTCCACAAAAAAATGGCTCCGCTCATTCTTTATAGAACACATTTTTCATCTAAGTAATATACTCATCAGAAGAAAGCTGAAACAGAACAAGAAGTAGCTTTGGCTTTGCGCCACCAACATTTTAACATTCACATCCCATGAGCATAAATAAGCCCTTGTGAATGAACAATTCAGCAGAAAAACATCCAGGGTACCTGCTCAGCTAAATTACAAACCTGAGAATTATATTTGTATGATCTTCAAGTATTGTACAAAAGGGTTACCGTTCAGCAGACCTGCGTATCAGAGCAATGCATCCTGGCCAGTATCACCTTGATCACTCTCCCACACACAGCCCCACCCCCATCCCTCCCACCCCTAGCTCTCCCCCCACCCCAAGGTTTATAATTTCATAGGATATCCATTCAATATTATGACTGCATTCTCCAACCAACCATCCTCTGCCTTCTCCTTATCCTCACTCTGTGTCTGGATCACAGAAATTCACCCCACCCATATCTTCTTTCCAGGACAAATCCCACGAGTGCAGTATAGATCTGAGCTACACAGGGATAAACACTTTTCTTTTCAGATAGTTTTGAGTCATTCACTGGAGTTGACATCTGTTGGTGCTAAAGTAATAAAAAAAAAATCTTCGACTTCAAGGGAGAAAATCAAGCATCAAAACATTCATCCAGGGCTGGGAAGGTGGCTCAGTGGTAGAGCTCTTGCCTTGCATGCATGAGGCCCTGGGTTCGATTCCCCAGCACCACATAAGCAAAAGGAAAAAAGCCGGAAGTGGCGCTGTGGCTCAAGTGGTAGAGCGCTAGCCTTGAGCTGAGGAGCTGAGGGACAGCGCCCAGGCCCAGAGTTCAGGCCCCACGACCGGACCCAAAAAAATAAAAAAAACATTCATCTACTGGGCTCCAGTAGCTCCTGCCCGGAGTAGTTCCTTAGCTACTCAGGAGGCTGACATCTGAGGATCACAGTTCAAACCAGCCCAGGAAGACCAATCTGAGAGACTCTTATTGCCAGATAACCAACAAAAAGCCAGAGGTGGAGGTGTTGCTCAAGTGGTTAAACACCAGCCTTGGGTGGAAAAAGAGAAGCTAAGAAAGAGCTAAGTCCCCTCATTCATGCACCAGAGACAGCCCCCAAATAAACAGATGAAGAAATAAATAAACAAGCAAATAAATAACAAAAAGCACAAGTAAAATGCAAAACGGAGCAAAGGCCAAAGGGGCAAGTTTGGAGCTTTTTGAATTACAAAGAAATACCCCTTTCTTTTTCAGGTCTTTTCTTTTAGTTTGGTCATACATTGATGGTTTATGGAAAGCATTTTCTTGGGCATTCTTAGCTCTTTTGTTCAATCTTGGCACCTTTTTCCCCCCTGTCCAACCATGTTAGACATATTACTCGCTACTTGTCTGTTGGTCTGCGGGGAGAGAAATAGGCCACAAATCTATTGCTTCTATTGCATTGTAGAGAAAGAGAAGACCTAACTTCTGGGGGATTTACATGGCAGAAAGGTCTCAGGCCAAGCTATGAAAGAGACGTGTCCTAGCTCAGTCTTCCAGTTGGCTCCAGAGAATCCGTATCCATTCCGTAGACCTCCTCAGCAAGCAGCAGGTGGGAGAACATGAGGATGCACCCAGGTCCCTCTCTATCTTCATTCCCGCCTGGATTCGTGACCTCTGTGGTTTGATGGTTCAAAGTCGGTCTCCTTTCCTCCATTCCTCTCTCCCAAGCTAGTCACCAGAATAAATGAATTTCTTCCTATGTGAGTCACAAGCCAAACTTCCCTGAATGAGAGTTAAGTGGTTACCCATGCCCTTGTCAACAGCCAAGCCTGCAGAGGATCATCCCTTACAACTCTTGGAATTCTTAATACAAACAGAGAATGTTTTTTTTTCAGGCATCGCTGCCGAATCCACACCGGTGCTCTGAGATCACAGGTGCATCACGAATATCGATGAGAGTGAAGTCAACTCCCAGAAAGGCCATCTTCCTGTGACGCATCAGACCTTTGTCCCCAGTTAAAAAAATTACAGCTGCTGAGACATCCGCAGACATTAAAATAGCTAACGCACAACAGACCACATGTGGAGTTAAAATGGAGTTACACGTTGAGTTCCATAATTCTTTTTTTAAAGAATATCTAACATTAAATACAGGCTCCACGTTATTTTCAGAGCTATGGTCTTCAGCTTGTGATCAGGGAAGGGGTAACCTTTACATATACATTCTTCTGCTATTGCTTCCTAGGATGCTCAAAGCTCTTGGAACAGAGATACTGGTTATGTAAAGAAGTAGAAGCAGCTTTTAGCTTTAACCTTAACTGAGGCGCTAAGCCCAATGAAGGGCTACAGCGAGACGATCCTCGGCTACATAAACTACTGAGTCTGTCAAGAAGGCCCCAAACTGTCCTCAAGTCTGATCTTTCTCCACGTTAGCCAGCTGCCGCCTGGCAGTTCACAAAGACAGGGATTAAAAGGACTTGCAAGTATGACACACACACCCCCCAAAAAAAGGAGAAGAAGAAGAAAGTTGGAGAAATTGATTGGTATTTAGAGTTTAGTGGTCTCCTATGGGCATTCCTGGATTTCTGTGACTGATTTTGATGAAGTGCTTTTATTTGTCTCTCTACCCAGAGACTGCAGATGAATTTGCAATAGAGCAGCATGCCTCCTGTTTAGCTTTGTCAGGCACCACTTAGACATGTTATAATTTATTTTCCAGGAAAAAATATTTCTCATGAGGGCCTCTGGCTAACACAGTTATAAAGCAGCTGGCTCCCTTTCAGTCTGTTGTCTGTGCTAGCTGGGCTTCTCTGTATAACTGGAAAAGAAACACAAATAGGAGGGGAAGGGCTGGGAACGAAGGGGGCAAGACCCTTCTCCACAGCGAGGAGAGGACGGGCTAAGGAGAGCTAAGTTCTCTGTCTCCCCTTCCTTCCTCCCTTCCCCAACTCCCAGGAAGGCCGCCATGACAGATCACCTAAATACTTTGTACTGAAGTCCACATGGTGAGTTTGAGCTCCGTGGAGCTGAGATAGACATGGGAGGAGATACACTTGCACTAGAAAATTATGAGGGTCTAGAGTGGACATTTTCCACGAGGCTCTAGGAGAAAGCTCCAGGACTAACCTAAAATTTCAGATGAGAAGAAGGAGCAGAGATTTTTTTTTAAGTCTTCTACCAAATCTTTTTTAAGATTCCTTTATAGTTACTGTTCTAGCATCCATGTTCATGTGAAATTCAAGATACTTTACAGACTGCTAGTCTAGGGCCAGCCTGCCTGCCTGAAGAGCCATTAGATTTATATGAGCAAGATGAGTTCTGTCACTCACTCAAGTCCCTTCCGTCACAATAAATCCAGTTTTTATATAAGGATGATATTTTCTAACCTCAGTTCCAGGCCATTAACCAGGCAAACTAGTGTACAGCTAGGCCTCTTCCTCCTCCACCATTCCTTACGAGGGACTTGATCAACTTGATTCTTTCAAAGCCCAGAAAAAGAAAAAAAATCACCTGGAAAGCACAAATCAGAAATGGTAGCCATTGGTGGTGGGAAAACAATAGTATTTAGTACCATGGCAAATAGGATTGTGTGGTAAAGTGAAAGGGATACAGTGATTTCTCTGTAGAAATATAAGGGATACTGTGAATATTCTGTAGAAATATGCATTAACAAGGACTTCCCAAGACAGTTACTGTGCTCATAACTAGGAGGTGGAAGCAATCCTTGTAATGAGCAAGGAACTTCCTCCATTGTGAAATCTGTGCCACTATCCCCTAATGTACATTCAGAATAGAGCTTCACACCCACCCACCTGGAGAAGCACAACTTCCTACAAACTAAAGCCATGTGTGACATCTCCTCTAAAGAATGATCATCTCTTCAGACGGGCTTAAAGTTTTCTCCCAGGATAAAGAATATGTACTACGCATGTCTCTCAACTCCATTAGTTGGCTTATTTGAAAAATAGAGATGGTAAAAATATGTACATTTTAAAGTTGCGAGTTTTCCATCTTTAATGCCTGTAATTGGCAAATACAGTATTTTATACAAGTCACGACGGAAACATATTAACCACTGTGGAAAGCATTACTACTGTAAGCTGAAAGTAAGACACAACTTTGAGGATGAGGACTGGCAGATTTCCTGGAGTCTCTCTATTTTTCCCCTTCAATTTTCTTAAAGGACCCTGGGAATGATCTATCGGAAAACACAGACACAAGTCGGAGGGCATAATTCCATTGTTTTCCATGTGGGTATCAAGTAGCCAGAAAGGCACGCGTAGTTTCCTAAAATTAAATTGTGTCTATTGCGTTTTGGTACTGAAAGAGGTGGAGCTTTGTTTGTTGGGGTCTGCAGAGTCCACTCTTCCTGGAAAGCGTGGGAATGTCTGTCTCCTGGCCCTGGGTTTTCGTCCCTTGCACCTGGGAGGCTCTATGGAGTTGCTCCCACCCACAGAGCCTGGGGACGGTGATGGGACATGACATCCCAGGCAGGCGGGGGGGCGGGCACCAGCCCCTGCTCTGGGAAAGCATCTGCTTTTGCTGCGAAGTCTGATTAGCTCAATGCAGCCAAGCCGAGGCGTGGACAGCCCAGGGCGCACGGAAAGACCTCAAAGAGATGACCACCAACCCAGCCCATGTCCAACCTTCCCCTGTAGATCTATGATCTGCCATTAAAAATCCACCCCCCAACTCCACCCATGCCATACATCCATACATGTAGATCTCCCAGGGGAACTGCAGATATCAAGGAGTCTCTCTCTCTCTCTCTCTCTCTCTGACCCTCAATCTGTACAATCCATGAGAAGGAACATAGGGCGGCTTCACAAACCAGAGCTTGGGTTGCCTGTTTCTTCCTCACGCTTATTTGCCACCTTGCCAGGCATTTCCTCATTCTATTCCACGTAAGCATACTGCTACCTGCGGTGGGCCAGTATCCGCTAGGAGAGTGTGTATGATGCTTTCTGGCCTCCCTGTCTCTGCTTCTTTTGTCACATTACACACACACACACACACACACACACACACACACACACCTTTACCCACTTATTTCAGTTCTCTTCCTCCTTGAAGGCACTTGTTAAAGCAAATATTGTCTCTCCAACCACCAAATACAATATAGATCAAGCAGTCCTTTATCCATGATAACCTTAGAGTTATTTGCTCCTCTTTGTCTCGTTGCCTACACTTGAGGAGCAGGGCCATATTTCTTTCACCAGATTCTCATTCAAGCAACCTGAGCGCGGAAGAATGGAATGGCCCGGCATTTTTCAAAGCTACCCAGGCCGGAGGCAAGATGGCAGTCTGCGTCTCATAAAGGATTTTTCCTCTTACACAGATATGTTCCATTTATTTTTGTCTGTGTTGCCAGGAAAGCAAAGCCGGGAAGATCTTTCCGGTTTACTAATGTGGCGCAGTGAGAGACAATCGGGGGTAGGCTCTGGAGTGCTAGATGTAAAACTGAGATTCTTGAAGAATTATTTGAAAATCACGAAGGGATCAAAGCAGGATGTCGGAGGGGAAGGTCTCAGTTCTAATTATATAATGCATATTAAGTGTATAATGATTTGTAGTAAATGATTACATTTCTGTCATTCAATCCTTTTATTCTTACTTAGCGTGCATCATGATCTCATTATCTTCATTTCACGAGTAACCACATTCGAGGTCTCAACAAAGAAATAAGAGATTTGGAAGTATATGGCAAAAGCCACCACCAGGATTTACTTTACTTTTTCTTTTTTTCTTTAAGTAGTTATGCAAAGGAGTTCCAATTCAACTTATCTATTTGTGAGCACAATGCATCTGTGGCTACTCTTTGGCTTGATGAGTTTGTTAGGAGAGTCTGAGTGTTCGTTTTTACTAAGTACACTGTTTAATTCATTTATATATACATGCATATGTAATATGTATCACCTGTATTTGTTGAACGTCTTCTGTGTGTGCCAGACTCCAGAGATAACAAGGAGGAATCCGTTTCATTCCAAGATCTGCGGCCATTCATCAAGGAAGAGTTGACACAAAGTGAGGACGCCCTCCGTCCCTTCCTCCTTGTTATGGAAAAGTGATGAAAACACTGAAGACAGCCTAGGTCACTGGGTTGGGTGGGAGGCAGTGTTTCTATCGGGAAATGTTTCCTGATAGAAATGATACACGTAGTGGGTAGCTCTACCTTGCCTCAAGTTGAGGAGATGGGGAGAAGTAACTATGCATGCAGCCCTGTGTTTGACCCTGATGGGGGGCGGGGGCGGGGCAGGTGTGGGCTCCTGCTAGGGAAGCCTGGCACGCCCCGATTTTCCATCTAGCTGCGCCACAGGGTGCCACGGACACCCCGTTATCAACACGAAGCATTTTCTTTTCTGTGCGGATAGATGTATCAGTCTCACTTGGCCTCTCTGGTTTTCCCATAGCACGCACACTCCTGGAGTCTCTGGGGTTTGGTTGCGTGCTGTACTTTGTTTACTATTTCAGGGCTTGTATAGGGCCTATTTTTATTTATATTCAAAATGGATCTGGTCCAGTCAAAGGCAGAATGGGAAATCCAGACTTCCCCTGCTACCCAGACCCCTGCGTGAACCCAGCTTGCTACGCCAAGGTTCATCCAAGAAGCACACGTCAACGGACCCGGCCACAGGGTCTCGGCTTCCCATTTCTTCTAAGCTCTAATGTACTAGGATTCCATCTGTCTTACGTTTTTCTCTTTCTGTGAAAGATGGGATTGCTTCTTCACCAGTCCAGAGGGACTAAATAATGGGGAAAGAAAAGCACCTAAGCAGCCATACCAAGTAGAAGAAGAACTTTCGAGACTCTGCTCTAGAACAGCTTAGGTGGAAATACCGTTTTACTTATTTCTGGGGCAAAATCATGTGTTGACTTCCATGGTGTGCGTGGACAGCAGAGATTTCCCCCCGTCCCCTGCGGATTTCTTCTGGAGTCATTCATTTAGCCGAATTCAGCCAGGATGTCAGTCAGGATCCTGCTTTTCTTACCCACCTGGAAGACAGTACCCGCTATCACTAGGTGTTGGCTGGGGGTGGGGAGGGGGAGCTCTCCTCCACCTAATCAACCCTTGCTGGTAGTTTAGAGAACATTGGAGTGGTGAAAATAATAAGGCCTAAGGGAGGCATGCAGAGGGACTGGCCAGAATTTACAATCTCCCACCTGGACATCTTACACCTTCACACCTCCCAGCCCGTGAATCCCTTACTTTCCTATCGCAAGATTACATTCAAGTTTGTATACATGGAATATTTCAGCAGTTTATCCTATAATAACAGCCCTGTCTTCTCCGACAACTGGTTTATTGGAACGCGGTACACAACTGCACATGCTTGGAAGAAACGTTTCTTATTGAAGCAACTCAAGGGGATCTTCTGAATTGAGGAAAAACATTTACATTGGAACAAATTACATTTTACCAAAAACCTAATTGTTACACTAAGTGGTGTACTCTGTTGTAATGGCATATTCCTAATTACACACACTGTATTATTTAAAAAAAGAAAGAATTAAGAAAGACAGGAAGGAAGGAAGGAAGGAAGGAAGAAAGGAAGGAGGGAGGGAGGGAGGGAGGGAAGGAAGGAAGGAAGAAAGAAAGAAAGAAAGAAAGAAAGAAAGAAAGAAAGAAAGAAAGAAAGAAAGAAAGAAAGAAAGAGAGAAAGAAAGAAAGAAGAGAAAGAAAGAAAAAGAAAGAAAGAAAAAGGAAGGAAGGAAGGAAGGAAGAAGGAAGGAGAAGAATGGCATTGTGTGATTTTTTTTTCCTCTGCTCATTTACACTCACATATTTGAGGAAAGAAGCCAGGAGATCTTCCTACCACGTGAGGAGAGATGTGTTAACTGTTCACAAACACAAAATTAATTCGGTGGAGAGAAGCAGGGTCTCTCGAACAGGAAGAGAGAAGTTTCTCCCTAGGCAAGACACTCCACAATGTCTTCTAAATTTCAGTATAATTAACAAAGCACTTAGCATCCGCAGTGACTGACCTGTCAGCTGCTCCTCAGAGATGATTTTGGTGACAGTAAAAAAAAAAAAAAATTGAATATCCAAAAGCCACATTTGACTTAAATGAATGAGCCTATTCATGTAAATAGAATCCTCGAGACAGAATGATCTAAGAAACAGCGTTTAACATAGTTAACCTTCACTATTAACACCCCTTGGGTGTTTCTCCGGTTCTCGGTGCTTACAGTAATGGCAGTCCCGCTCATTCTGCCTCATGATTTTGATTTTCTAAATGCCACTTCAACCTCCAAAGCTGGTGGCCCAGTCAAACCTCTTACTTAAGTATAGAGTTAGGAGTTAAAGTGTTTCAAAACTATAATCACAGTGTCTGATAGAAGTGTCGTAAGGGAGGAGGAAACAGGGGTCTTGGAAATTCTCTCAAAACTCAAATGGAGACGCTTCTGTGTCTTCCCTCCATTTCTCCTTCTTGGTTAACAATGGATATTTTTCAGGCACTGGTTGTGTGTGTGTGTGTTGGGTGTGTGTGTGTGTGTGTACAAAGGAAGGTGTTTTTGCTTTTCCTAACACAGAACCAGAGCTGTACCTAATGAAGCCTTGGAGTATTCTGACTATTTTCTCCCTGCCAGGAAAACCGATAGCACAACTGCTGGTTGATACGGTTTTAAGAAAAATAAACAACAAATGGCATCTCTGTAGGTAGTAATTCTCTTTACCACTGTCAGTCCATTAAAAACATGCGTTGGGTTATAGGACTCTACTTTTAACCACTGGAGCCAATGCCAGGACACCTGCTCTTGGGTTATGTTGTGGGGGGGGGGGTTAAGACATCATACATGAGCACGTTTGATTTTCAAGAAACAAAAAGTTCGCGGTGGCTAGAATTGCAAACTTGGAAATGTGTAAGTTTCTGGGACCTATAGTAAAACAGACACTTACTACAGAGTTCACTGAAATTGTTCCTTTACCTTAATACATGAAAGAAAGAAGAGTCTATCATTTCATCCTATTTCTGAAGAGATTTCCCCCACAGACCAGTAATAAAGTATTCCCACAAGTCCAGCCTGTGCTGCTGGCAGAGAAACTTCTAAGTGTGTAAGCTTGCGACTGATCTTTTCTGTTTGATGTATTTGAAGTTCATTACTGTAGTAATAAGAACTTAAAAACATGAGAGTCAGGCGTACATATGTCTAAAGTGTCTTACAGTGACTTTGTATGTGTCTTCCCGGGATTAAAGGAGAATGTCAATATACCTTATGATAAATGAAAAAGGATCTTTTTCAATCGGATTCCCCCTGGTGTTTGGTATGACGATCGTTAATAGATCTTCCCCCCATTCATTGGCTTAGATTCCATTTTCTGAAACCATGAAGCTAGGGAGTCAGGGTTTTTTTTTTCCTATCACTTAAAAAAAAAGTCATCAAAGCCCTTCCATAGGGTGAAGGTTAAAAAACCATCAAACAAGATTTGCGTGTTGCTTTGGGGGAGGAAGAGAGATATTTCTGGGATTTTTCAAGGTGTGATATCGGTTCCTGGAGTACAGTAATGATATTAGCCCACATATTTGAACGAAGCAAAAATAATAAAGCCTTCTATCATTCCACATTGGAGAAGGCAAATGTTCATCACAGTCCCAATACAGGCGCAGTAAATAGACCAGTAATGTATTCTTTAGCAAAGGTCTATTCCTTACAGCTCTCATTTTAGGAGAGCAGTTTCAAGACATGTTACGGGTATGGATGGGTTCAGTCCATTTTTCTTAAATCTCTGTATGTGGCTCAGATTTATTGGATTGCAGTATTTTATAATTTACTGCTATATGGTAAGTACCTACTTGCTTTGTTTAAAGGAGAAATTGAGTGGGAAATCCGTTTACAGGGATTCTATTTTCATTTTTATTCTCCTTCCTTCTTAATGGAAGAGGGTAGTATGTTATTCTCTCCTCTGCACATTTCAGTTGGAAAAGACACGGGCAGAGGCTCACATAGAAATACAAATTTTCATTTGTATTTCTATGTGTCACCCAATTGCTATACTAATTTAAAAAGCGTAGGACATTTGAGAAAAACAGAAGACTTGAGAGGAAGTTATGAGGTTGTACCTCATGAAACTTGTGATGATGTCCACCCATCATTAGCTCATTCTTACTAAAAAATATGTAGTTTGGCAAGTGTAGTTTAGAATTTTTGGCTGACTTGCTAAGCAGAGAAAGCAAATGTGACACTGCGATTGTACCACACATGATCTGTGTGTGTGTGTGAATATTTTCTTGTGATGATCATTTAAAAAGTAATCATAATTTTGGTCACACAGGATATACTAAAAAAAAAAAAGTAGTTTGAACTCATGCGGGGAAGGGAAATGTAGAAAATTCCACTGCAAAGTGGAATCTAAGAACACCCCAAGAATGTATGTTCCCCCTGGACCCCTCCCTGACCACCCACTTCTATTAAGGAGAAGACAGGTTGCATAAAGACTTTTATCTTCCTGCTGTATTTACCCAGCCTGTTCAGGACTGCAAGACAAAAGGGAAACACAGAAGATGTGTCTGATCTCCACCCTGAATGCTCAGCCCCAGCCGGGGAAGGTTTGGGAAGGGGGTCCAGGCAACTCCCCCTCCCTCCTCCCTGGGGCCTCTTCCTGGTCGCATTTCTGCGAGTGAAGCAGCACTTCGCAGAGGTTCACGACCTCTTAGAATAAAAATGAAGATGCCTGGTGGAGGTTATATGAAAATGACTGCACATATCCAAATGGAATGCACTAGAAGACCCTCTAAGATGTGACCTGCTTTTGAAAGACACCACGGAACAAGAATGCAGCCATTATTCTAGACCACTTTTCAAAAGAACCCTTCAGACTATGGAAAAGAAGACATGAAAACGTGGGTGTCGTGACTTCGTGGTTCATCGCCGATGAGGCACAGAACCCGTTGACGTGGGGTCCGAGCCAGCGGCCGGGTCTGCCGTTCATGTTGTTCGTTTACACTGAGTGCTAACTCTGATAGACGTGATTAAAAATATATAGAATCAGATATTGTCTCTGCTCATTAATTCCACTTCCTGGTGGTCCTGTGCTGCTCATCTTTCATGTTCACAGCTTGCCAGGTGAAGAGGGACAGAGTTAAAACCCGTTCATGAGGCTGATTATTATCATTAGTCCCAATTAGTACATTGAGCACACGCGGGGGGGGGGGGGGGTGGCGGGGTGCAATGCAGAAGTCCTGCAGAAGCATGGAGGAAATTAATTGAGGCCCTTGAAGGGACATTGGCTAGAAAGGGTAAGGAACACCTCAAGGAGGAAATGCATCATAAATAAATGATTATAAGAGGCTTTGTTCCTATGAATCTGTTTTCATAGTTTTACTGAGGTTAAACTGTAAAGGAACAGAGAGAGAGAAACACATTCAAGAGTAGAAAAGAGTGAAAGTAAACAGAATAGAAAGAATTCAGGGAAATCGAGGGGCGGGGGAAGAAGATGAGGAGGACGGGCTGGACGTCACTATTCGCACAGGAGAAATAAGAACGTATAAGCCAGGAGTCATCAAAATCCTGCTAACGCAAACTTGAAGCCCATCGGAGTGGAAGCAGCTGACTCACATGAACGAACAGCTGGGACACACCTGGGCCAGGATCCCCGCCCCTGGTGTGAAGGTGACTTGGTTTCCCCTTTGCTTCTGGTCCTCATTTCACAGCAGGAAAAGCTTCCTACACCACTTCAGCCTCCTCATGTGTCTGGTCCCCCGGTACGCATGAAAAGCCCCACAGTAAGGAAAGCAGGCCCGCTGCCCAGAGTCCTGCAGCGCTTTGGATCTCTCTGTCTCTGAATCAGCCACCCCCGGTGACTGCATTCAGATCTTCTAGGCCTGCAGGTCCTAAGTGTGTCATGTGCTTCTGATCAACTTATCGACGAGGACAGACGTGGTGCTCACACATGAAGATGGCTGCCCTGGTCTGAGCCTTTTAATGAAAGGCGTGTGATTTACTCATCTCTGCGAATGGCCCCTATCCAGTTAACAAAATGAAAGTTCCATTGCCATTTTGCAACTAAAGAAAGACCAACGGCTATTTCAAAACCCTTTCCGAAGGTCCTATTTATAAGCCACGGATCTCTCCTTTTCTCCTCTCCCTCCTCCTCTCCCTCTCTCCCTTTCCCTCTCTTCCTTTCCTTCTCCCTTCCTCTCCCTCATTCTCCCGGCCTTGTTCCCTCCATCACTCTCCCTGTCTCTGTCTCGGTTTCACTTTCTTCATTCCCCTGAGACCTTCCCTCAGACCCCAGGCTCCATCCACCCTCCACTCGACACAGAGCGGGGAGGTGGAAAGGCTCGGGGCACAGTGGATGGAGAATCCGGAGAGGATCTGGGGACTGTGTCTACGGGCTGCCTTTGATCATTCAGTAACATATTAACATCTTTTTAATGCTTTTGTGGGACTCCGTTTGGCTCAGGGCTGGATTCCAGTGCTGCTCACAATGAGCTTGGGGAAAGCGGAATGCCCACACCTGGGCTGGACTTAGAAGGGGACGTGGCACTTGAAAAAGCCCTCGTACGGGGATGTGGACAGAAAGGAACCTTACTTCATTGTTGGTGGGAATGTAAACTTGTCCAACCACTTTGGAAAGCAGTATGGAGGTTCCTCAA
>NW_012267328.1:4077454-4107557 GCF_000151885.1 Dipodomys ordii
GGGGGAGGCTGGGAAGGGATGTGAAGGGTAAACAAAGGAGGAGGCTGCAATGCTTGGTAAGAAATGTACGCATTATCCTGCCCATGTAATTGTAACTCCTCTGTACAGTATGTTCACAAATAAAATAAAATTAAATTAAAAAAAAAGAAAAAGCCCTCGTACGTGCTCTTCAGCATCTCTCATTTAGGAGATATGATAGCATCATTTGCAATCATGCTATTGCTGCTTCGTAAAGACACAGCAGGTGAATGCTTTTTAAAAAAGTAAAAATGGTATTGAAAATCTAAAATAATGGAAGGGATACACATGGTCTTGCAGAGAGAAGAAATTAGTTTGTCAACTGTATTACCAAGGAGCTGGCTCCTAGCAGCATAGATTCAAATAGCAGAAATATGAGCAAGTGTGCTCCTCCTGTTTCTAAGAGGAATTTCCCCAACACCCCACAATTATCGACAAGAATATGTTGTTCAATTACCCCTTCATCTACAACACACTCAGAAGAAAATCTGAAGAGAATGGTGAACGCTAAAGCTAGTTAGCATGGCTTTGAGCAGTTGGTACCACACTATGAAACACGCAATGGTTGTTCGAGAATTAATACCTTAGCCGCATTGATAGCAACCGTTCTCTACCATTGTAAGAACCCTATTTCCTGAAAACACGAACATCAGCCAGGAAGTCTTTCAAAAACTGTATCATATTGATGTTAAATTAGGACCAAGGTCAGCTTTTCTAAGGAATAGGCCAACTCTGCTTACATATTTTGGTAACATGGGTTTTTCTGTGCTTAACAATCTCTGGGGGTGGCCTGTTGTAAGCCATCGCAGTCTTATCTGCTCTCTCGTTTCATTTTAAATGTTATATAATAACAGCTGTGAAGACTACTTAAGTATTTGCTTAAAATTCATCATAGATACAAAAACGAGCTAAGGAGTAATCTATAGAGGGGAACCAGTGGTTTGCACAGCCTCATGCTCTCACCCTCAAAAACGAATTCTGCGCAGAGAGAACGCATCTGCTTCTCCTATTCAGAGAAACAACGAGCCAGGAGCAATTCCAATATGATATTAACAATGAATTGCTGCTTAATCAAAATTAGATTTCTCATATGAATCCTGTTAAATTTTAGAGGTTCTTTTTGGTACATGTAGGAGTCAATTCGTTACCTCTGCTATTAGAAGAGATACTAACGCATAATGCTTTACTTCTTTCGCCTGTTTTTGTTTCAAAAACTTTGCTGGTTAGTTGAGATGACATGACAGTCCATCTTTACCTCCTAGTTCTGGGCTGTTCAGTTTACTATGTAACATCTCTAGGCCTGGCTAATTGCATCTATGTAACAGGAGTCCAGATTGTCATATCTTGAAAAGCCAGGAGAGAGAAGTCAAGCGAATTCTCAAGCTCTAACGTCTACTGAGGAATTACTAGGGGAAGGTGTGTCAGCAATCTTAATGTCTTTTTAATACCACATCTGTCTCTTTTTGATATGCTGGTTGGAAATATGTAACAAGTTATCAACTTTCATATATAAAAGATCAGAAGAAATGTACAAGCCACGGAATCAAACAGAAACAGACAATAAGCAGTAAGTTTACTTAAATGAGAACCTGTCACTATCGTCACAGATGCCATCTTAAAATCTGTTACACTAAATATTCAACAAAGCTCGCATTCTCTTTCACTGTTACCACTAAGGGATCAAAATTCCTTTGCCTCATATTCTGGAGTAATTGCAGAGCAATCAACTGGTATAAGCTTCTCTGATGAATGGTTATATTGGCCATATAAAGTAATGTTCTCATTTTTAGCAAAGAATCAGTGACTCACACCTGCAATCCTAGCTACTTAGGAGGCTGCCATCTGAGAATCCTCGTCCACGCCAGCTCAGGCACACAAATCCTTGAGACTCTTATCTCTAACAAAAAGCCAGAAGTAGAGGCGTGGTTCAAGTGGTAGACCGTGAGTGGAAAAAATGAAAAACCTAAGCAAGTACAAAGGACCTGATTCAAGCCCCACTGGAAAAGCTCAATATGTTAAAGTAGTGTCTGATATTTATGATTAATATACCATTAAATTTGTGCTGCTACCATTGTTAAGAAAATATTTGATAATTTAGAACATGTTCGCTATATGAAACACAGTACAAGCGTGTGGGAACAAGAATTTCCCCATGACATCTCAATTTTGAGTTGTTCACTAAAATAAAAACTACCTAATAGCAGAATATCAAGATGGTAGTAAATGGAAATAAGATTCCAAAACAAATTTTCATATTTTTCTTATTTGTAATTTATTTTCATTGAATTCTATAATAAACATTGTTTTTGTGTCAACAGAAAGTAACTGTGTCTCAACTTAATCTTACTTAGTACTATAAATAAGAGCCTTGGAAAACTTTTAGGCAGGAACTACTTAATACTTGGATTTCCCACGATGTTTTGTTCTCGAAAATGTCTGCTTGCAAATGATCGCCATTAATCTATATTCTGGACCAGAAACAAACCTCCTGGGTGAAAAATTAATTGGAAAATCTATTAATTTAGTTAATACCTCAGCTGTTCTGGTGGTCTAATTTTTCTGTAAACAACCCAGGTTCAATAGATAATGTTATTTACCTCTTTACAGAGGATAGACCGAGTCCTGACGGCTCAAGGCCATCACTGCCTCCTGTCCCGCGGGGCGGAAGAGCTGGAGACGCGGAGTGTTGTTCTTAGTGTGGGAGCTGCTGTAGGTTTGAGTACAGGCTCATTGTCAGCCACAGGCTGGCTATGATTCCACAGAGAGAGCGGACAGAGAGCGACGGGCAGAGTGCTGGCTAAATTACACATTACAACATGGAAGCCACGGAATGGCTAAGACCAGAACGCAGGGACAACTGCGAACCCATGCCATTACCACCTGTGAAAGGCCCAGGAGGAAGAATTCTAGTAACACTAACAGTGTTTTGTGCATTCTGGGAGGTAGAGACCAGAAGATGAAGGAGGAGCAACCAGCCTGGGCTAGGCAGGTAGATTCTGTCTCCAAAGATCAAGTTTGGGGGGGGGAACGTTGCTGAGGGGGATGGAGTTCTCGCCCAGCACGAAGGAGACCCCAGAGGGAGAATGGAGGAGGTAAAGCCACAGTTTTCTCCCCCTACCCTCCCCGTTTTAGGAAAGCTTCTGATTTTTCTCTTTGGAAGAAGCAACCTAGCTGTCACGTTAACCCTTTGCAGCTCAGGCTGAAGTCACTTTATAACCTGACTTAGAGCTACCAAAAGTCAGCGGAAACACTAAGAATGAGTCTGGGAAACCTGGAGCAATGGATGGGACGGGTATCTCATTCACGGTACGCTGCCTTAACACTGCTGTTATGATTGTTGCTGCTGCTGCTGCTGCTATTATTATTATTTATGTAATATGGTCTTCCCGTCCCTCGCGCCTTTTGCTTCGCTGTGTTTTCTGTTTCTGTAACATCTTTGCCGTTGAATCCCACAACTGTCCTTACCCAGTTCAGCAGCTGGTGAAGGCTTTCAGGGGGCTTGCTTCTGCATGAGAATTATAGTTTCATATGCGGTGCCAGAGGACAGAGAGTCCCCGTTATCACGGAACTCTGGGTGAGGAGACGCCCCGGAAGGGCGGTGTTATCACCTCCTGACCAGCACCTCACGCACACACCACGGTTTATTCACTCATCCTGAGGCCCAGATTGTAAAATTCCCGTCAGTACCTAGGCTTTGCTGAAAGCAGACATGTCAGAAAGACTAAGAGGCAGTCAAAATTTAAAGGCTTATTTGTAAGAGAATGATTTAAAAATCACTTGTAATTTTGTTTTGGCATATTGATGATGCTATTTGCTTTTTTAAAAAAAAATCTAGTCACCGTTTATTTTATTTTTTGGGGTCTGGTCATGGGACCTGAACTCTGGGCCTGGGCGCTGTCCCTCAGCTCTTCAGCTCAAGGCAAGCGCTCTACCACTGAGCCACCTTCCCAGCCCCCTAGTCACCCTTTATTAGATATACATGCATATACTGTGTATATGACATATATATTTCATCATATATGTGGTAAATAATCCTGCAAAGTTTTATCTATATCATTGTATATACAATATATAAAATGCATATACAATGTATATATACATTATATATATACATTTATATAATGTGCACATATATATTCTATATACATAATTATGACTTTGTAGGATTTATGCATGCATAAATCATTACTGTTGAAATAAACAAAAACTGAGGGCTGAAGTTTTATTTTCCTTTTGGCTTTGCTTTTGAACACAACCCTACAAGATTATTCTGGAAAAGATCCTGCCTAACTGGGTTTGTGGTTCTAGGCTATTCCTTGTGCTCTGACGCGTTCAAACTGGTGTCATGCTTTCTCTCTGTGCTGGGCGGAAGGAGCTCCCAGCTCAGTTGTAGGAACCCAGAGCAAATACCAGGCTCCCTGGCTCCTGCCCGGGTGAGCCCCGGCTTCCCTTCGGCGGGGTCTGCCTACCCGCTGCCTTTCCGCTCTGACCTGGACCTTGCTCTGTGGACAAAGCATTCACACAGGCCCTGGGCGCGGAATGGCCCCAGAACGCGTGGCCAGCCATGAATTAAACTCGCGCTGGTAATTTCACGTGTCCAAGCTGACAACTTGAAGAATTCATAAACGCCAAGTGCTTTGATACAGCTCTGAGGTTATTTCCCAAACTCCTCGGCAACACAGAAGCTTGCATGTGCTTTTCTTCTGTTTCTGGTTTGTTTCACTCTTGGATACGTGTGGAGAGGCCTGTGCAGGGCCTTGGGGCAGGAAGAAACTGCCTTTCCAAGGAGAGAGGGAGAGACAGAGAGGGAGAGAGAGAGGGAAGGAGGGAGGGAGGGAGAGAGAGAATGAGAGGGGGGAGGGAGGGAGAGAAACACATATCTCCATATAAATGTATGTGTATATATATCTCCATATCTATATATATGTGGATGCTCCAGAGAGCTCTGGGGAGTGGTTAGAATGATCTCAAAAGAAAAACAGAATCATTCTAGAACCACCTGAGTGTGAAAGATGAGATTAGCATGCGATCATAAAAAAAAATCAATTTTCGAATTGCCACTAGGTTGCTAAATAGCACAGAGAGGTGAGATGAGGAATTGAGGAGCCATGGAGAGTCAGGGCGGAGCAGAGCTCCCTGGCTAGGAAGCGCAGAGCGAGTTTTGCCAGGGGCGGCTGACACTCTGCCTGGCGCCAGCAGGGGGCAGAAGAGGCCTGCGGTTGTCAGGGCCTGCTGTCTGCAGAGGGAAGCTTTCAGATTTATGGTTCTGGCAGGGAGGACATGTTAGCCATGCTTACTTTTATAATAAACAACCGAGCTACAGACGCCGGGCTGAGCTTTAATGATCTGTATCTTCCACCGAAGCCGAGGCGGCCGGCCACACGTCCCTGGCTCCGGCTGGACGGGTGTCTCCAATCGCAGAGCTTTGAATGAAAACTCAGCCTCAGGCTAGCTTTGGTGGGGTTTTCTTTTTTTTCCTCCCTACATTTGTGGGTTTGGATTTTGAAAGGAGTCATCCTCATCTTTGGTTAACTGAGAGAAGAAATTTGAGAGTCAGAGGGGTATCACACAGCAGGAAGATGGGAATTTTTCTTTTACAAAAGGGCGTGTGTGTGCGTGTGTGTGTGCGCGCGCGCGGGTGTGTGCATGTATGTGTGTGTGTGTGCGTGCATGTGCGCGTGTGTGCATGTGTGTGTGTGTGTGATTTTTAAGCAGCCTTAGCAGGTACAGAGGTCGGTGACAGGTGCACACGGGGGTGTGTGTACAGCAGAGCCTCAGCAGACCCTGCACGGTGTCCCTCATCAACACCCCGTGCCTAGCCCATTTAGGCTATCCCAGAAAATCAACTGTGTTCTCTTCTTCTCTGTAGCCTTACTTAAAATTAATGGCCAGGTTTAGGCACAGAGAGCTGAACTTTTGGCTCCTAGATCCATCAAGGTTTGGAAGTCCCTGGATACTACCAAAAAAATAAAGCCCATTTACTTTAAAAGCTACTCGGACCTTACGCACGGGTCAGCTCCCAGGGTGCTTTGGAAGTGGCCGCAGGGGTGGGACCCCAGAGACATGGGGACAGGAGAAGGGGGCCAGGGAAGCCAGGACTGGACCCAGGGACACAGCAGTGCCGGCGGGAGCCACAGGGACCAGGGAGAGGCAACTCTCACGTTCACTCTCCTCTGACAGAAAGGAGCTCAAGGTGCCATGGTAGTCTGTTAGGGCACGTGGCAGGTATTTAGGACAGCAGATATTGATTTTCTCATAGATCTGGAAAGCGAGGTGTCCCAAATCTACCTGTAACAAGAAGCCGTCCTTGTGTCTTCCCAGCTTCCACTGTAGCCGGCCCTCGGAGGGTGCTCCTGGGTTTGCAGGGGTACCGCGCAAGTTCTCCGAGCCTCCCTCACCCCTCCTGTGGTCTCTGCGGGCTGCATCCTTTTCTCTTCAGGCAATCACAGCTGCTATTCAATTTCTGTCCCGCCCTACATCCATTAAGATATCATCTGTGTCTGTACTTAACTAATTCTATCTACAAATAAGTTCATAATCAGAGGAGTTATGTGGACATGAATTTAGGGATAGATATTAGTCAGCCCTCCCTCTCTGGGCTGACTAATAGCTTTCATTTTACCGATAGTGACTGAAAGAGAAAAGAGAGAGATAAATTATCCTAACTGTAATTATCCTAACGATGCCAAGGGAGAGAAAGTGAATCTTTACGAAAACAAATATAAATGTCCTGTCAATGAGGGCTTGTCCTGTCTTCAGGCAGTGACCTGGAACTAACAACAGTCTTCTCCGAGTATAATTGGGAATCCTTCAGCAGTTCTACCAAGAAGTATTAAAATCTGAATTACAAAAAAAAAAAAAACAGAGCTGTTTTTAAGGAAAGCAATAAACAGGCTACCATCTCCCTTTTACACCCTCTGATCTTTTCAGGTTGGACTAGATTGTGAAGTGCCACCTCTGGTCCATTTGTTCTGCATGTATTTTTCAGCTGGTCACTCTCCCAGGTCCTGGGCTGGACGTGGGCAGGTGGAGGAGGAGGCTCCCAGAGTTCTCAGGGGCTGCGTTCGAGGGCCAGACACCTGACCGCAGAGTGAAGGGCGCACCATTGCCTCTGCGGAGGGCCCCTTCTGCTCAGCGTGGGTGACAGTGTGCTCTTGTCCGGGAAATGGCGGGATGGAATCAGAAAAGAGGCACAGAGATGGTTCAATTCAGTCTGCGTCTTGAAGACTGAATGGGAGGCCAAGGCCAGTGAGGCCCGGAGGGATTTCTAGAGCATAAAAGGCCCAACGTCAAGACCATCTAGGGTTTTTGGTTGCTTGGAAAAGGAAAGCTGAACGAAGCAGCCAGAGTGCGCAGGATGCAGCTGGGCTTGATGCTGAAATCTTCAGTGTCCCAGTAAAGTCTTGTCTGGGCCCTGTTGGAGGTTGCTGAGGAGATTCCTGCCAAATCTGTAATTGGAGTCGACTCATCCAATGAAAATAAAAGCACCTTTAGAACGCTTCAACATTCGTGAAAGGCCTGCACGTGGAGGTTGCCAAAAAAGATATTCTCCTAACAAAGAATTCGCTTCTTGCTGTTGATACACCGACCAAATAGGCCTTCTGTTTATACATTGTTGTATGGGGAGGAAAATTCTCCTCTGTCCCCTTCATAATTTGCTTTTCTCTTACCATAGTGAATGCTGCACATTCATTTCTTACTGGAGGCTGAAGAGCCTTCCAGGAGAGGCGGACTGCACACTGCATCATTTCTCACCAAATGACAGCCAACGGCTGCCTGGCACCCGATTGGTTGGAAGAGTGACTGGTGATGAGATCTTAAACTTCTGATCTTGTCAGTCACGTCTGAAAACTGCTGTGCTGAAATTAATTCTTTCTTATAGATTGGTCAAACATCGTTGAAAGTGAGACAGAGAAAGGGGAGCTGCTAGATTAGGATCAAAAAAAAAAAAAAGTAGTGGACATAACTCCTGGCAGAGAACATGTGTCCCATCATGGTGCTTCTTGTTCCCATAGTGCCTTGGGGCTCCTGTTGCTCCCATGATGCTGTGAGCTCCTGCTCAAAGGCCTCTTCCCATAATGCTCTGCTCAACCAATAGAAAGAGCCTGAGAAGCCCAGGGCAGGAGATCTGGGAGGAGCCTCTGAGCTGTACAGAGGGACTCTTGAGGGAGTCTCTCTACCTCCTCTCACGGCTCTCCTTTCCTTTTCAAATAAATTTACTGTGGAGCACTTTTCCTGCCTTTGGATTCTTTAATGGGGAGAGGAAAACGAATCCCTTCTGTTCAACAGCACCAAAACCATATTTTCAAGCCCATTACATTTGAATTTTTCAAAATACAAACTGGGAGTTTTCGCTGTCAGTCGGTGGACTTCCTAAGCCTGTTAGCACTGATAGTTACACAACTGTGGTATTTGGGAGAAATGGTACAACAGATATATTTAGAAGAAATAAGTAGTAAGGAAAAAATACATGTGTGTGTGTGTGTGTGTGTGTGTGTGTGTACATGGGCTAGCTATAATGCTGATTGTCCCCTTCCTTAAAATTAAATGAATTCTTCATTCGCCATTATAAACTAAATATTTCCTTTGAGTCCAATTAGCATTGCTGAAAGAAAAAGCAAATCAAGGCTCTGTTCAGCATGCATCAATGTAATGGAAAATCAGGTCTTTTATTCTAGCTTTAATAACTGCAGCTTGATTAGAAGCAAAGAAAGGGCCGTGAAGGGGGAAGGGGGAAGGAGAAGGACTGCCAAATTAGTTCTATAAGAATTCTCAACCTGTCTGCTCTCTGGCTCACTATTCAAATGCTAATTGAGCCTTTTGGTAAACAGAGTGGGTAATCATGGAAGACAAAAACAGACACAGAAAACAAATGAAATATCATACCTTATCCAACACAGCATGGCAGTTTTCTGATAAGCTTGCAAGCTTTAAAATTTTTAAGTCCATGGGTCTTATTATTTCTTTTTTCCTGGACAGATTATAATTAATATAATAAAATAAATATTACATAATCAAATAAAAAAGTGACAAAGCAATGCTTTGTTTCAACAATGAAACCAGTCATGTTATAATTAGATAAGAGGATTTATAGTCACAGCTATAAACATGAAAGTAGACCACGAGGCTGGATAAATGCGAGCATTTAATTCTTAAAAATTAATTACATGGCATTATTCTTATCAGTACACAGAATGCATTAATTATACAATTAATAAAAAAAAGATGAAAGGGATTTGTGAGGGAGGGGGATGATTGGAATACACACAGGGAAATTTGGTTTTATCCCCAGAATTGTCCTTTAGGTATTTCCATAATCGTCTTACTAGGCAATGTCAAGACCTTAGGGCAGTTCGAAGGAACCCTGAACGGAGCGTGCCTTGGAGTGGAAGTTCGGACGCGTTTCGGAAGGGTGGTGTGTTTCTGTGTAATTGGGATCTGAGGTGCCATGGGTTTGATCTGAGATCGTCTTTGAGGGAGAATCAGGAAAAGGCGTTGTCAGCAGAGCGCTGAGAAGCGGCTGCTCTTTCGCGCACAATGGACGTCCTTCAGGACGGAAACATGATTGTGTACCCCCAAGTCACCCTCCTCAGGCCTCGCCCCAGCAGTGCCTTGCCCCCCGTGCTCCCCCCGGATCCCTGAAAACATTTCAGACCTATAAATAATATCCTCTAGGAGGAAGGGAGGGCGGGCGGGGACAGCTGGCCATCAGGAGCGGAGCCACAGGCCAAATCCATTTGTGCAGACTCCAAGGGACTGGCCAGGTCCCCCCGCTGTCTTTCCATTGTGCTGTATCCACTGTTACTTGGAGTAAATGGGCTCTCCGCCAGGGCGAGGAAATCTGTGTGATAGACAAATTGTCTCGCGTCCACAGGCCAGCATGGCCCTGCTGTCCCCGGGGACCCTGCGACTCGGCCAACCCACCGGCCAGCAAGTACCAGACGTGGCGACAACACCACCCAACTTCTCACCCGGAGGTGTGTCACTCGGCCTCTCTACAACTATGGGAGAAACACCTGCTAATAATGCCCCGATCATCTCCACCTCACACAAAAACATCACGACCACAGCTGCTGAGGGCTGATGAAATGGGAGTCGTATCCAGACTCATGACAGGCAAGTGGCCAGGTCAGGAACGTGGGCCTTAGAGGTCACAGCCACGGTGGCGTGGATGTGGATGCTGGGAAGGAGTGGTCATGGGTATTGTGTTACAGGACCGACCGGTGTCTGGACACATTCCAAGACCAGTCGGGTGACTACACTGCCCTCATGGTGCCTGTCTCCATCACTCCATTCGAGGCTCCTAACCGTTCAGAGTGGACGCGAGGATTCCCCTGATCAGGGAGAGACCCTGGACTCGGCCCATGTGCCTCGTGCCCTGACCCCTGCAGGCCCTCTGCCCGTCCCGTCCCGTTGTCTCTGCTACAGAGACTCTCTGTCCCCTTCGCTCGCTCACTTCCTCTTTCACTTCCCTTCCTGGCTTCACTTCCTGTTTCTACTCTACCCTGTTTTCCTCCTCTCTCAGATTCCCCTTCCTCTGGCCTTACTGGTTCTAATTTTTCTTCTCTCCCCTTCTTGCTCTATGTCTCTGTCTCTCCCTCGCCCCCTATTTCTGTATCTGACTCTATCTCCTTTCTGTGCTGTCTCTCTGGCTCTCTCTCTCCCTCCCTCTTTGTCTCTCTCTGTCTCGGTTTCTGTTTTTTTTTCTCTCTCTAACACACACACACACACACACACAGAGTCAACAAATACTTCTTAGTCTTTTCTCGAGCCTGTCATCATCTTGTTTTCTGTTTCTGTGTCCCTGGGCATATCCACATTCTAAGGTTAATGATGAGGCACCTTGGGAAAGTGGTGTTTGTTTAGCTTAGGGTAATGTTTTAAATGCCTTTCTAAGGGAGGCAATCTCACTGCTTCTAAAACAAAACCCCATCTGCAATCTGAACCTGAGTTCCATATTAACACCTCAGACAAATCTCTGCAGTTGTTTTTTCTTTTCTTTTCTTCTTCTTCTTCTTCTTTTTTTTTTTTTGTCATCCTGTCCTGGGTGAAAAATTATATGTGAGACAGGAGCTGGCAAACACTGGAATCAGTTTGATAGGTTCAAGCTTTGAAAATCACATTTCTCCAAGCCTTATTACAGAACTGATAGACTGTGGCATTGTATCTTTTCTAAGATCTCCCGTGCCTGGCAGGGCAGGGTAAAGGAACTGGGTATTTAGCCACAATTTAAGATTCCTTTGGAATGATAAATTGGGCTGCTAGCCCTATTCATTTATGAGGAAAATTTCACTGCTTAATAAGAGTCAGTATGAGGACTGGGAAGGTGGCTCAGTGGTAGAGCGCTTGCCTCGCATGCATGAAGCCCTGGGTTCGATTCCTCAGTACCACATGCACAGAAAAAGCTGGAAGTGGCGCTGTGGCTCAAGTGGTAGAGTGCGAGCCTTGAGCAAAAGAGGCTCAAGGACAGCGCCCAGGACCTGAGTTCAAGGCTCAGGACTGGCAAAAAAAAAAAAGAGTAGGTAGTCAATTTTTCATTTAAATATTAAGGTACCCCTGGTTGACAAGAATACATTTGTTCATAGTATCTAACAGCTATTTCCTGAACATCTGTCTGTCTCATACTTAATGAGCAAGAGGGATTCCAGGTGTCACTGAGACATGAGGTGGACTCGGACACTTCCACTGTCTTGGCGGGCAATGGAGTTGGCTGTGCCTTGATTTACCCGTGACACGGGAGCCGCCGCTTTCCTGCTGAAGCGTTGTGGCTCAATAATCACCTCTCGATATTCTATTCCCTTGTCAAGAAAATCACAGAAGCTCATTCATGCCTAGAATAGTTACCCAGATCACTGGGTAAAATATGTCTACCAGGACTCCGTGGTAGGCCTTCCTGGGAGGAGGGAGAAAGGGATCTCCCCAGGTTAACCCCTGTGATTCTGTACTAGCTCTGTGGCTTGGCTCAGAACGCCCCGATGGAGGCCACCACAGATCTCAGATTCCCGGCTATCTTCAACAATGGCACAGTCGGCAGGGAAAGCTACCCAGGGCCTCCCACTGTCAGAGCAGATGAACGGGACAGCACCTTAGGACCAAGAATTATGCTGAGTTTTATCTGAATCATCACAGGTAATGTTCAGCTGGGAAAGTATTGAAATCAGAGCTTTTGGATGTCTGACTTAGCTCTGAATCCTACATTTTAGGTCACTAGTGTTTAGCTCCAAGCTCCTATTTTTAAAATAAAAATTGTGGTGGCTGGGATGTAGCTCAGTGGCAAAGCGCTCGCTGAGCAAGCTCAATGTCCTGGGTTTGATCCCCAGGACCAAAAATAGAAAAGACAAAAAAAAAATTTTGTATTTGTCTTAAGAACAAAAGAAAACATACATTGCCCTTTGTGTATAACTTCTTAGGACTGTCATTTATTTGAACAGTCCTGAAGACAGTGAACTTTGTCTACAGGAGAATTAAGAGAGAGGAGAGAGGGGAAGAGAGGAAGGGGAAAACAGAGGGAGTGAGGGAAGAGGTGACATTGTCCAAGAAGAAAAGTACTCCTTTCCTGACTTAGGTAACAGTAACCCCTGTGCACATCACCTTTATAATAACAATATAAAAAATTAAAACAATAAAGCAGAGAAGAGAGTGAAGCTTTTTGGGGACCACTGGCAGGATGTGGGGAAGAAAAGTGGCTCTTCCCACCAATCCCTTTCTTACAGGAAATCCATTGTCCCTCGTGCCAGGAATGGGCTCTGAATGCTGAAAGTCATCTTTTCCTATGTGCACATGTACGGCGAGCACCACGAAGGAGCTTGGAAAACTGTGTCTGCTCCCTACTCTCACCACAGCTTCCAATTCTCGAAGTAAATGTTGAATTCCGCACATTCATATGTACCTGTCCTATTTTAAATATACTCGTATGTGAAATGCTCCAAAATGTGTATAGCCTTGCTTCAAGAAAAATCAAAGGGTGGGGGGGAAACCTAAACTTTCAAATCATCAAATTCAAAAGCAATTACTCAGGAAATGATTATAATTTTATTGGTGGTGGTGGTGGTCATGGGGCTTGAACTCTGGGCCTGGGCGCTGTCCCTCAGCTCTTCAGCTCAAGGCAAGCACTCTACCGCTTGAGCTACAGCACCACTTCCGGTTTTCTGGTGATTTATTGGAGACAAGAGTCTCCCGGTCTTTCCTGCCCAGGCTGGCTTTGAACAATGATCCTCAGATCTCAGCCTCCTGAGTAGCTAGGATTACAGGCGTGAGCCACCGGTGCCCGGCTTAATCATTATAAATTTTATCACCTCTCTAATACTTGGATATATCTCATGGGTTTAACCATGTGAGGAAACTTATAACCCTCTCTCCTTTAGGAATACTTACAGACACAGGTGTAGAACAAAGGCAAAGATGTCAAAGATAGTTTGTCCAGTCTCATTCTGCTTACTGGAGACCTGTTCTTTCCAGTCAGGCAGAAGAAATTAAGGAGTCATTTTACCAAATATGGCTGGTGGGCCAGAATGGGTCAAGTTTAATATTCACAACATGAGTCGGGTTGTTGTTACACTCTAGATAACGCTGAGTCAGTGTGATTTGGGCTGTTCTAACTATGGAGAAGTTTATATATCTGTAAGTCTATTCAGATTTCCTCCATTCTCTTGAATAAAAGGCTCATGAATATTGTTTGGTGAATCCATTTTGTTGAAAGGTGGAACTCTTCTGCTTGAGCCATACCTCCACTTCCAGCTTTGTGGTAGTTAATTGGAGATAAGAGTCTCATAGACTTTTCTGTCTCTGCTAGCCTAGTATATCACCGTCCTCAGAGCTCAATCTCCTGAGCTGCTGGGATTACAGGCCAGAGACACCAGTATTGGCCAGCACCACTATATTTGTCTCCCTGTTCACTTTTCTTCTAGCTCCAAGTTAATCTCTGACATTTCCCTCCTTGATCAGGCAGCAGCCAGTTACGATTTGTGGGAAAAGCAGGTTTTAAACCTGTGTTTAGCCCCTTCCTGGTAAGAGGAAGTTCTACACCCAAACTGTCAGTTTGAATAAAACACTACAGAGGACTCTATCCTACGGAATTGTTTCAAAGTGGAAATTTTATCAACCTGTGTGAAAACATTTCCTTTTAAAACTTCAAGGTAAACACCCTCTAAACTAGGTAAACCTAGCCGGGTGCTGGTGGCTCACACCTGTAATCTTAGCATCTCAGGAGACTACGATCTGAGGATCACATTTTGAAGCCAGCCTGGGAAGGAAAGTCCATGAGACTCTTACCTCCAACTCACCACCCAAAAGTTTACCCCACTGGAGGTGGGGATGTGGCTCAAAGTGGTAGAATGCCAGCCCTGAGCTAAAAAGCTCAAGGCTGGAGCCCGGGCCCTGAATTCAAGCTCCAGGACGGGCCAAAACAAAACAGAAACAAAGCTAGGTAAACTTGACTGACATTTTCTTAGGCAGAAAATAGTGAATAGAGGGATGCTTTCAGGGACTTCACACTTTTAGAGGATACACTGCTGAACGTTTCCCAGAAAGGGCAAGGTTTTCTAATATATGCACAGCAGACAGTTTCCATTCCCAGAAACACAAAAACATGAGAAATCAAATTTATAAAACAGTATTTCATATAGAAGCATTTTGCAAAAATATGTATATGACGATCGATGGCATGGCCTTTCAGAAGAGATGGGAAAAGAGTTTTTTGCGCGTATGCCAGAACTTGTCTCAAACTCTCTGGGTCTCATTCACTTGCCAAGCTTTCCTGCTCACCAGTGGTGCTCTACTAATTGAGTCATGGCTCCAGTCTGGCATTTTGCTATTTAATTGGGGATACAGTCTTGCAGAACTTTCTGTCAGGGCTGGCTTTGAACTGCAGTATCCTAATAGTAGTAGCTAGTATATCTCCTGAGTAGCTAGGATTACAGGCATGAGTTACAAGGACCTGGTTTGTTAGTGATATCGCATTGTTTATTGAGAAGAATCCCTTGAAGTTAGACTATGCTGCATAAAGGAACAGAAAATATTGTTTTTGTAAATAGGGAATTGGCCACAGCCAACCACAGTGGCTCATACCAATCATCTCAGCAACCTGGGATGGGCAGATCAGGAGTCTGTGGTTCAAAACCAGCCCAGGAAAAAAGTCAACATGACTCTCATCTCAACTAATGAAGCTGAGCCTGTCTATGATCCAAGCTGTGCAGAGGGGCAGACAGAAGCATCTAAAATTTTTTTAAAAATACCCTAAACAAAGCAAAAGGGGTTAGAGGGATTGCCTAAGTGACACCAATATTAGAATGCAATATATTGCATAAATATGCTACATATACCATATTTATATAATATGATATATTCTAACATGTTTCATATCTGACATATTAGATCTATCGTGTATAATACATACACTATTTGAACATTAATAAAAATGCTATGTAATTATCTCATTGAAAGCTTATAAATAATTTATTTCTGGAATGTCCCATCAGTATTTCCAGACTCCGGGTAACACTGTGCAATGCAATCCAGAGCAAACACCTGAGGGAAACTTGGAATGCTGTGTTGTTTTTTCCTAGACATTGTAAATGTAAAGAGAGGTAAAACTGTTAGGTGCTTAGAGAATGGCTCATTCCATCTCAGACTGCCGTAAGGAAAACACAGACGACGTCTTTCTTGGTAAACCCAAGGAAGTCAGGACGTTAGGATGGCCCGTACCTACTGTGTCGGGTGGATATATCTGCCCCAGAGCAAGGGGCTGACTGTGGAGGCTGCAAGCCCCTTTGAATACAACCACCATCCTCCATTCCAAGGAGAGATGCCAAACTCAGACCTTTCCATGTCTCTCAAGACTCCTGAAGAACATGCACCATGTGTTTGTCATCGTATCAGAAAAGCATCGTATCTGAAGAGCCCCTTAATGAGTTTCTTCAAGCAAATCTGAAGGAATCCTAATGCAGCTAATCATTTCCTACCTTCCCACTGAACCTCTTATTAATTAACATGTTAATGCTCTGTTTGATTTCTTAAGTTTAGTTTGAGAGACAGTAAAACAGCTATTTTCAAATTAAATTAAATTGAGTTGTGAGAAGATTTTCAACCGATACAGGACGTTTTGTACTCTTCTAATTCCAGTTCTCATTAAGGTGAAGAAAAAAAAAATCAATGAGTTTGAAATGAAATTGTTGATATTATTGTAGGCGAAATCTACTTCTGAATAACTTAAGCCCTCCATGACAAGGTTTTTACCATGTATTTGACATAAGAAAAATGCAAATTCCAGAGCTTAACGGGAGAGGAACTTTTCTTCAGTTACCAGAAATGGTGCCCAACTATCTGTCTGGGGAATTAGCACACCCATAAACTGTAAAAATTAAGGCCTATTTTTCTAATACAATAGACATCTTTACTGTTAAGAGTCAGCAATAATGCTTCGGTGTTTAATGGTGTATGGCTCTCAGTTCATCGTCACAGATTTCAGGTATAATTGATTATGTTTTATCTTCCTCTAAGGCTTTGCTCTGTAGCAAAAGAGATTTGTGCATACCTCTGTTGGGAAATATGACATAGGGTAGCCCTTCACACCGGAACTATGGTACCAGGGACCATGATCATTATCATGACTTATTCTTCTTCAAAACAGACCATTTGTACAACTCATCTGTTTATATTGACTTGGGTTTCCTAAATCTTCCTTCATAGCGTTTTTCTCTTCAAATTCAGGTTATCTTCCATCGCTCCTTTCAGTGAAGCATTTTTAGATGATCATGAGGGAATCATCTTGGTGGACCCTACGATTCCATTCACCTAGAGGGAATTAAGGGACACACGGGCAGACATTTTCTCAGTGAATATTTTGCCCTTGAGTGATGCAAATATGCCACTGAGTCTCAAATACCCCCTGCATATCTGAAACTCCTGCATGACATGGTAAATGGCAGAAAGCACTTTGGCCGGCCGGAGCAGGCCAGGAGATTCTGCATTTCTCACAAGTTCCCACCAGATACTTGCTCAAGTTACTTTGAGTCACAAGGGTTTTGATGACACTGGGAAGCCTCAAGTTTGACACGTTGTTCTTAATCATCCCAAGCTCGACAGGGTTCCCAGAAACTAAAGCTTTCTGCTCATAAACGGTACCTTTGGCAAGACCAAACTGCTGTAACACAAAGGGAAATAGTTCCTCCTCTCTATGGTCTGCCTGCAGCACAATAGACGCTGGCGTGAAAAAGATCGCCGTTTTCCCCTGCTTTCTCTGTCTGTAATTATCAATTGCCAGAGACCTGGAATGTTTTTAAACTATGATTCCCATTCAGTTAAGGATTTTAGGGGTGCATTTCTGGGCACTGTGGTGAACCCTTATATTTCTTTTTTTTAATTTAATTTTATTTTATTTTGTGAACATACTGTACAGAGGGGTTACAATTACATGGGCAGGATAATGCGTACATTTCTTACCAAGCATTGCAGCCTCCTCCTTTGTTTACCCTTCACATCCCTTCCCAGCATCCCCCTCTCCCCCCAATCCCAATCCTTCTCCTTCCTCCCCCTTCCCCCCCCCCACCAACATTGTAAAGCTCGTTTTGGACATGACAACTTGTACTTCTCATTGTTGCAACAGGTCCACCTGTATCCTTAAACAACTGGTTTTTCCCCATCTCCTCCACAAGTTATACTGACATCAAATATAGAGAAAGTACTGTGGGGGAGGGACATACAAAGCAACAAAGAAATAATCTTATAAATGCGTTAGAAACACATGCATGAAAGAAAAAAAACATTAAAATACATATCTAAGGGTTCATTTTCCTGACATCACATTATCTGACCTTTTCCGCTTGACTCATACATATACTAGATATTGCAAATAAGGGAAACCATGGGACCTATGTTTCTTTAGGCCTGGCTTACTTCACTTAATATAATTTTTTCCAAGTTTTTCCATTCCCTAACAAATGTGGCAATGTCATTCTTTCTGATGGAGGCATAGAATTCCATTGTGTATATATACCCCATTTTCTTGATCCATTCATCTACTGAGGGGCATCTGGGTTGGTTCCATATCTTAGCTATGGTAAATAATGCTGCAATAAACATAGTTGTGCTGGTAGCTTTAGTGTGGTCTTGTTTGTGAACATTTGGGTAAATGCCCAAAAGTGGGACTGCTGGGTCATAGGGGAGCTCTATGTGAAGTCTTTTGAGGAACCTCCATACTGCTTTCCAAAGTGGTTGAACAAGTTTACATTCCCACCAACAATGAAGTTAGGTTCCTTTCTGTCCACATCCCCTCCAGCATCTGTTGTTGTTAGAGTTCTTGATTTTTGCCGTTCTAACTGGAGTGAGTTGATATCTCAATGCTGTTTTGATTTGCATTTCTTTTATGGCTAGGGATGTTGAACATTTCTTCATGTGTCTATTGGCCATCCTTCTTTCTTCTTCAGAGAAGTTTCTCTTTAAGTCTTTCGCCCACTTATTTATTGGGCAGTTGTTTCTTTGATGATTTGTTGGTGGTGGGGTTAATTTTTTGAGTTCCAAGTATATTTTAGATATGAGACCCTTGTCCATTGTATGCCTAGTAAAGATCTTCTCCCAATCCGTGGGCTTTCTATTGATCTTGCTAGCTATATCATTTGCCCTGCAGAAGCTCTGCAACTTTATGCAATCCCATTTGTCCAACCTTTCTTTGATTTGTTGTGTTTCCGGGTCTCTATTCAAAAAATTTTGGCCTGAGCCAAGGAGACCTAGGGTTTCTCCTATTCCATCCTGTAATGTTTTCAGAGTGTCTGCTTTGACTTCAAGGTCTTTGATCCATTTGGAGTTGATTCTGGTGCAGGTTGATATATAAGGATCTAGCTTAAGTTTTCTACATGTAGTTAACCAATTTTGCCAGCACCATTTACTGAAGAGGCTGTCTTTCTTCCATTCTATTGTTTTAGCTCCCTTATCGAAGATTAGATGGCTATAGGTCTGTAGGTTCATTTCTGGGTTTTCAATTCTATTCCATTGGTCCTGAGGTCTGTTCTTATGCCAATACCAAGCTGTTTTGATTACTATGGCTTTATAGTAGAGTTTGAAATTTGGTATTGATATTCCTCCAGCAGTGTTCTTTCCGTTGAGGAGCGTTTTTGCTATTCGGGGTCTTTTATTGTGCCATATGAATTTTTGGATTGCCTCTTCTATTTGCTTGAAGAATGAAGTTGGAATTTTGATAGGTATTGCGTTGAATTTGTAGATAGCCTTGGGAAGTATTGCCATTTTCACGATGTTAATCTTTCCAATCCAGGAGCATGGGAGGTTTTGCCATTTTTAAAGTTCTGTGTTGATTTCCTTTTTCAAGATTTTAAAGTTTTCATCATAGAGGTCCTTCACTTCTTTAGTTAATTCCTAGGTATTTTATTTTTTGTGGGGCTATTATAAATTATATTTCAATGAGACAAAGGCTTGGAAAACTTTATGAGAATGTGCGGAGGCTGCAGATGAGCTTTATTCTACCAAAAGCGGTCCTGAGCAGTGTTCCTTCAAGATCAATACCACTCGGCAGCATCCTGCACAAAGGTAGAGGGGTCTGAGCAGCTGTCTTCTTTACTAGGTAAGTATGTCTCTTCCTCGGCTGTCTGAGCTCTCAGTGTCATCTTGGGTTTAATAAGGTATTAGTTTATCTCTTTATCTTGTCACCGAGGAGGGTACTTATTAAGATAAGCTCCATGCTTTCCTGGGGATGTCCTTTCATCCCAAAGTACACCTTGCATTTTACAGTAAACCTTCCCAGACGATAGTGTTGATCCACCACAGGGAGACCTGGTGGACAGCACCAGGCTCAGCTCCTCCAGTTATACGACTTAGACAAGAGGTGAGCGTGAGGGACCAAGAATGGATATTTCAAGCAATCTCCCGAGGGATGCTTGATGATGCTGGCCTATGGCGCACACAACGAGAAATTACTCAGTTAAAAGACAGACAGACTATGGTTCTGCCACCCTACCAAAGATGTTGGATCTAAGGGTGAGGAAGCCCAGATGCATAGAGAAAATGGAAGGCCCCTCCAAGAATGTCTAATGCAGAAGAGACGTCATTATTGAAAGCGCAAACATCCCCCAGATTTAAAGAAGTATTGGGCTCTTCTGTCTGCACTACAGAGAGAACTCCCACCCAGAGCAGCTTCAGGATCCCTGGGCCCGGGACCTCTTCCCATAGCCTCCTGCCCAGATTAGCTTCCTCGCGTGGTCAGCCTCGAGGTGTAACGATACAATTATCTGTGGAAACATTCGTTACAGGCTGAAATCCTCATGTGACTTGTAAGTCTTTATGTGCCACACCATTGTCCCTGCTGGAATGGGCTACGTATGTGTAACATCTAATTTAGAGTTAGGAACAGAGGTGACACTCGGTATCTGGTAAAAAAAAAATAAATAAATGATGGGGGAAATGTTATTGTTCTCATGTTTATATAACCCTGATAAGTTGTAAGAGCCTTAACTCAGAGATGATGATATTCTGCATCCACGGCGGCTGTTTATAAATTGGTTATCACATTCTTTCTTGCCTGCACTCCCAGGAATATTTTTTTTTCTTCGATACCCGTGGCCTCTGCCAGTTGTCATATATGGCAGAGAAGATAAAATCTAATTGCCATTCTTACAATGAACTCTATTCAGAATGGCCTTGGCTTTGTTCACTTGATATTCTCTGAGATTTTTTGCCTCTACCTTTGTTCATGCTGTTTCATTTATCTGAAATAGCTACTCTGCTCCAAACACACTCCATTTGTTGAAAACCTATTAATTCCTTAAGTCCTATCTCGAGCGCCATCTCTTCTGTGAAGCCTTTTGAAATCCCCTTAATTAGATGAAATCTCTGATGACTCTAACCTTACTCCACCTTACAACATAGTAATTCATATGCCTGCCTTTAACTTCTTACTAAAATGGGCCTCTTGAAAGACAAGGAGAACTTACTCAACTTTCTTACTAAAACTTCAGTTAATAAACAAAGGTGTGTATGCATAGTTATGTGTATATATATATGTGTGTGTGTGTTATGAATACATATGTACATACATGTATACATATGTATATGTGTATACATATGGATATATACATGTGTGTGTGTATATATCTATGTTTACATATATATATATATATATATACAGGTGTATATATACACACGTGTATATATACATTGCTTTGATGGGCAGCCCCTGAGCAATATAGCAGGTGTAAAGATGTAGATGATGAATCTGCCTTCCAGGAGATCTCTGTTCTCTAGGACAAGACAAATACTTAAAGGGCATATTTGTAGTATAATGCAGTGCACGCTACGTGAAAGGCCTTGCCGGCTGTTCCAGCAATAAATGCAGGACATAGTGAGCAAAGACCACTGCAGTGCTGGAATGAAGTTACGTAAGAGACCTAAGACATGAGTAGAAGATTTCTTTTTTTCCTCCCCAGGCTTGGAGATTTGCTCAGTGCCTTGAATTTCACGAACTTGTCTGAGCTGATCCCAAGGGAACTCACCACACTGACAAACCCCGTTTTAATGTCTTGCGTCTTTTCGGTCTCGTGAATGTCCGCCGCAGACGGTCTCTCTGTCTCTCACAGCCTCGCTCTTCTCCCCTCTGCTGCCTTCAGACGGTGCAGCACCCTTGACTTGAGCCCTCCCTGCTTCACTGTTCCGTGGGCCTGCCACGGTGGACCTGGCCCATCTTGTGGTAATAAGATTTCTAAGAAGAAGTCCTACGACGAGCAGCCATCGCTAACCGATCCTGCTACCGTTGATCCTTTTCTATGATCATCTGTCAGGGAGCCGCTGGAAGGAATCTGCCAAGACCACCAGAAAGGAGGATCTGGGAAAGGGAGCCTTCACAGAGCCACCTGACCCCTGGAGAGAGCTGTCATCAAGCGGCTCAGATCCAGCCCTGCACCCCCTATTCACAAAGTTACCAGCCAACCGCAATGAACGCCTATGCTTCCTAAAGTATCAAAGCACACAGCTGGACAAAGAGATGTATAGACAATGAAAGGGATGTGCCGGCTGGTCAGTAAATCCCACAGCAATCCTTAGGAAAAGTTGAAGGCAATCAAGTAAAAAATTGTGCCAAAAGGTTTCCAAGAAATCTGGGATGGTTTTTCTTTCAATCAGGGTAAGAGATGGTGGTTCTAGTAAACCTAAAGTTACTAGATGCTTCTCAGATATTTAAGATGATCTACACTGACCCCAGACCCTTGAGTGAGCAGCACTGGACTGCTAAGACCCACAAAGAGAGACCTTTGCAAAGGCAGGTGCAACTGATAAGCTTCATACCACATACCACAAGGAATGGACCCTCAGGATTCTCCCAGCCTATATGCGGTCCCCTGCAAGATAGTGCTCGTCTTTTGAGGTTAGCTTTGAAACGTTCTCCCCACCACAACTGCTACGTGCCAAAGTGGAGAATGGCAAACAAATAGTACAACTTCAACTTCCGCCAAGCAGCCTGCCCTAACTCTCCTCCTAGGCTGCCACTGGGTTCTCTTCCTACCCAGGGGAGGTAAGACTGCTTCCTTCCCCTTCCCACAAGTGACAGAGAAGCCAATCGAGAGACCTTTTACTCTTTCTGGTTCTTGTAGCCATGCAAGAAAGACCCGAAGCCTGTCCCTGCCATTCTCCAACCACTGGCTAACCGGTCTCAGTGCCCTTTCACTTCTGTCAAGGGGGGCATCAAGAAAGCCGTCCTGTTACTTCTCCGTGAAAACAGCCATGAAGAAGGCACAATTATTCTGTTTTGCTTTGTTTTTGTTTTGAGAGAAAGATGACAAGAAGAGTCGTTAAGGGAGCAGGCGCAGATCAAAATGCAAGAGGAAGCCAGTCTTCCAGATGAGCTGTCTGATTTCATTCCACCTTGTTAGAGCAATAACTCCTGCAATCTCTGCCCATCTGTGAGGGGGAATCTGTAAGCACCCCCTGACTAGAGGCTTCTGCTTTCTGTGGTCATCTTTTCCCTTTGACGGCCATTTTTGTTCCCCCTCTTCATTTGAGATTCTGTATCATCTATCTTTGATCAGGGAACCATTTCTTTCTTCTCCAGAGTCTTTCTCCCAGCAGTCTCTCTGTTTTATTATTCGAGATTTTAGACCTCCCTTTCTCTTCCCTTTTTTTTTTTTGACTTGAAGCTTTGGGCTTTTCTTTTACTCTTCATTCATGGTGGCCACACACCCATGCTGCTTCTTTCATTTAGTTTTCTTTTTCATTTTCAGTCGCCTATTCTTTTCTGTTCTCTGCTATTCTAGATTTCACCACTCCACCTAAACCCTGCAAGCCTGCTGGAGAGATTATTTCCTGTTCTAATATTTCTTGTAGCCAGGAGGAAGATGACAGTCTTGTCACCTGCATTGCTAATTTTATCTGTCCTGTCTTTGTCCAGAGCTCTGTATTATTAATATTTTTATTTATTCATCTGTAGGTTTTATTTGTGGCCGGAGCAAAATGACAGGTCAGGTGTTGATGTAATTGCCACCAAAGCTCACAGATAACAGTGAGACCACAGGGGAGAAAACCCTCAGACCTGGAACTTACCAGGTAGGCAGTAAGGACAAAGTCACAGCTCCTGAAAATGGCTCTTACAGAGGAGACTGGTTTCCTGCCATTTCAAAAATCGGTGACATTTCTATTTTAAGAAATGTTCATAATTACTACTAAATCTAATCTGAAAAGCCAAACTCTTCTCTCTTGGGCTCATGATCTATCACAAGAACAGATATAAAATCCTTAGCCTGATTTGCCCTTCGCGATTATATAATTAATCCTCAACATGCCCAACTAGGCCGCTGATTTGGATAGCATGGTTCCTATCTCTTAGGTGGTCACAATTTCAGGGCCGTCCTTCTGGTTAGTGAAGGAACAAAAAGCAAAAGCGGTTCCCAAACAGAGGGCTTCATGACAGAGAACCAGCCATGCAATACATCAAAGCAAACACAAGATGTCACTTTTACATTGGCCTGTGAATTCCTGGGGAAGACTCCATCTGCACTGTGCATAAGAAGTAGAAGAAGAAGAAGAAAAAAAAAAAAAAACATGCCCAGGATAAAAGGCATCAAGGAGATTTGCAAATGTCTCAGAGGTAGGAATAGAAGCCAAGAATCTTGGCTTCATTATTAATATTTGTAGCTGTAACTGGAAAAGTGTCCTCAAACTGAGACAAGGTTGGTGAATCAACTTTCACAATACGTCATAGGCCTCTGCCAAGCTTTCCTGTCCCTTCCCCAACTCTTCAGGAAAAGAGAGAACCTCAAATCCCCTGCCCTCCCAGCCCCAAATATTCTTGCTTTGCTTCTTCATTTCTGCTCTAGCTTTGGACTCCAGGCCTGATCTATTAAAAGCAGACCCCCATGTTCCTCTCGGTGGCTTTATTCAAGGAGGGCTGTTTTCACCTAGCTCCGGGCTGGCCCTCTGAAGACAGTTTTGAAGCCAGGGCTGAGGCATTCTCCAGGAGAAGATTTAGCCTAAGGTGGCGAAATTTGTATCTAGTATCAGCCAGAGAGCTAGCAATAAGGAAAACGGAGTGCTCTTGTCCGTCACACGGACCATAAGCTATGCAAGTACAACTCCAAGATATGTCCTATGTTTAATTTTCCAGTATTGGCCTGATTTACACCTAATGACACACATGGCAGCGGCAATGCCCACTCGCTTGTCCCTTTTCAAGGTGTTTCACGTCCCCGAGGAGGGAAGCAAGCAGATGGAACTTCTCAGGCTGGAGACACCTGGGAGCTGCTGACGGGCAGAATATTCTCTGATTTTCTGCCCTTGATCTGAAGATTCTGTCACTTCCAATTCACCAGTTTATTTACCTTTTCTACTACATAAGAAGCGGGGCTTGTTTTTAGCAGCATTGATTAAGTTGTCATTGATTTTTACGATAGGAAATAGAACTCTCCAACTTCCCACATGAATTTCAAACAAGTCAGATATGAACGGCAAGATAATACTTACACTAATCACCGGAACGGGCAAGGATCATGCAAAACCTTTGAAGACTTGAAAGAGCATCTCACATCCACACACCAATGAGAACACATTGGGGCACTAATTTTTATTATTTTTCATCTAAACAAAATACTACCAAACTGCTGGCTCAAACAATGGATGGTTTGTTTATTTCCATACACACGGTTCATCCAAAATGTATTTTCTATTCGATGGTTGAATTCATTCTTACTTTTTAAGATCTATTGAGCTTGGTGTTCTGCTAAACCTGTGCTGCACTGTGTGAATTAATCCTCACAAAAATCTTCAGGGCAGAATGTAGCAACGCTGGGACACTCGGGCTGGCTAATTCCTTGGGGCGGGGGTGGGGGTGGAGTAACAGTCCTGTTCAGTATGATTCTGAGCAACATCTCTGGATATAACTCTAAGCATTCAAGTCTTTGCTCCTAACCTGGGCTGTAACAACACCAACAACTCAGACACTGCCAGATGCCCCATCAATAATCCGCCATGAGTACAGCTACTGCAAGATGACAATCAGCTTGTTGGACTAGAAAGCCCAGACCCTTTGTACTAACTCCTGATGTGCCCTGCTGATTGTTTCGAGATTCATTTGTAAGATGATCTAGTTAAGAGATGAGGTTTTTAGTCTAAGTACACATAACTGAAGCATCTGCTATTTGCAAAATATTTTGCTCAGGTAAAGGGTGATAATAAATTCGAGATACTACAGCTACCAAAAACATAAACCTTCTCATTGATGAACCCCTAATTTGTAGTGGAGACTACAGACTGAGTGAATTCAGATGCACAGGAAGGCTCAGAGACACATACAGATTTTTTTAAAGATTACCTGTTAAGTATTCATGTTGCGTTCAAGTTTGGGCATCATTGCACAAACACACTGCACCCGTGTGACATTAGTATCTGAGGCAGAATTAGCTAATCGGACGTAGGCAAAGCACATTTTCCAGGATGGGCAAATGGACAAGCCCGCTGTCTGTTTTGTAAATAAAGTTTTATGGGGACACAGCCTTGCTCATTGTTCAGGGGTTACCCGTATTTCATGCTGTGCTACACAAGTTGAGTGGTTCTGACAGAAATTGTACAGCTCGCAAAGCTAAAAAGTCTTACAGAGAAAGGTTTCCAAAGCTTGACACAGTATTTCAAGATGATCCAAGTTTTATAGGTGCATTATTGTCTTTATCTATGCATCTGTGTCTTGTATGTTACATCCTGTATCTAGGTTTTATATGATATATTTTTAAATGCATTATCATCTCTCATAGAAGAGAAATGATAATGTTTTCACATCTGTGGAATAAATATTACTTACCTTTTCCTTTTCTTATTTTTCTTTAACTAAAAAAGAGAATTGATTCTATGCACTGAAGGCTCTTTGTATGCCAATGGATATATAAGACATGACCCCTGACCCAAACAAGGAATCCTTCTACTAAGGAGAGAAAATAAAAGGATGATCATACAAATTGAGGGAAAGGAGACAATACAGGTATCTGGTAGGCAATAAGGGAGAATTAACTTTCCCCAAGTCATTTTCAAGACACAATGAATGAGAGGGTGCTGGCCTGAGTGTGGAGAGAGACCCGAGACCGAGACCCTGCAGGGCCGTGCTCAGAACTGCCTTGGGAAGTAGAAAGGGGTTCTTCACAACCCCTGAGTCTGTGTGCTCGAGCTGCCGCTGGGGAATTCACAACAGAACTTGTAAAACATCCAGTAACAATACACGACATTGCATAAGTAAGTGCTAAATTGTGTGGAACAGCATGAAAATACAACAGACACTGAGAATGGAAGACAGCAAACAGGGTGTGGGCGAGTGTGAAGGGGAGGAAGAGGGGAAGGAGGGGGTTCAGGAATAAGCAGAACAGGGCAGACACGGCTGCGGTTCGTGGGTCTGTGCAGGTGCGGGGACCATCTGAAGCTGGATGGGGTCCACAGTCTCCGGGCTCCTAAGACTCTGGCCTCAAACGCAAAGCCAAGCACTAAGGACAGTGGGAGAGAACATTCTTCTCGCTTCTTGGAGCAAAAATACAGACAGAGGGTCCAAGTGTGGTGGCACATGCTCGTGATACCAGCATTCCAGATGCTGAGAGAGCAGGATAGCTGGATTGAGGCTAGCTTGGGTTTCACAGTAAGACACACTCACGCGCACGCATGCACGCATGCATGCATGCATGTACACACACATGCAGGAGAAGAAATAAGAATATACCAAACCAATAATGGTCGGTGAAGAGTTGCATCGCACGCATCGCACAATCACACTTTTGTCAACCGCAGCTCCTGTGTAGGAGTGTGGTCCCAGAGGATTGTGTCAGAACTGGGAAACACCTGTTGTGGATCGCAAATGGCACCACCGCACTGGTAGCACCATGTGTTATCCCACTCACATGGGGGAAGTTTGGTGTTAAAGACACTCCCGCTATAAGGGAGTGTGCAGAGCTTAAGACTCGATAGAAAGGCTGTGGTGTTGCCTTGTGTTCTTACTGTATTGTGCTTCTGACCATTATTTTCTGGAGCACACTCCCACTGACTTAAAGAGATGTGTACTACTAAGCATGTACCGTGTGAGAAGCAGATTCCATGTTTGGTTGTTGTTGATTGCACTGGGTAACTTCACGCTATTGTGTGCACAAGGACAAACTCACCTATAAGAGGTTATATCTAGTGCCTGAAAACTTGAGCCTAGGTGTTAAGGTACATTGATGCACTTAATAAAGATACTTTCCTCTTCCTATGTGTCTGACATTATCCACATGAAAACATTTGTGACTTCACATCGACTCCTCGGGTTATACTCTAATTGTGGAGCAAGGTATTGGATCTCCCCACAAACAAACCAGATTTAACATCTGGATAGAAATTCCAACCTTGAAGCATCCAGTTAAATAATTTGGAAAATCCAGGCAATTTCGTTAAAAAAAAAAAACCCTACATGTTTCTTTGCCTGAAAAATAACAAAACTTTTTTTACATTTTATTAATTTGCTTCTTTCTCCCTGGGGGCGGGAATAGAACGATAAAAGCAGCTGTCAACGTTTTGTCTGTTGCACTGGCATTTGGAAAGCAAGCCGAAAGCCAAATGGGTTTCTTTGAGCAGAAGAAAGTTACATAATCTGACAGGGAGAGAGGAGAGAGCACTCAGTGTTCAAGAGCTGTGCGTGAATTTATATGTGCCGACACATGACATCGATGGAGTAGTTTTTAATGCTTGACAATTTCTGGTGCTGAAATAACATTTTAACTGTATAAATAAAGAATGTATGCATTGATGTTTGGCTATAATATGTAGACATCTACTGTAGGTAAAGACTTGGAAATGCTAGCCCACTTCTTAATAATGTGAACTTTTTTTCTGAAAATAGAATTCATATAGTTTTTTTTTCCTACCAAGAGGAAAGAGAAGTTATAAAAACTGCCTCATGGGTGAAAATGCAATTGGACTCAATTGAATTATAGATTCTTTGATCTGGGTCAAATAACTTGTAGACTGATTGATATATCACTTGAGTCAAAATATTTTCCTTGTTCTATTTCATTTTTCCATTTTCATTTTTATAAAATTGTTCATTTGTCATGATTTAAATATTATACTTGTTGAAACTGCTCTTGATGCAAAAGTAATGAGAGATGATTGATAGATGATAGATATAGATGATAGATGTTAGACACATGCATACTTATATGAATATATATAAAAGAGAAGATTAATAGATGATGGCTACAAAAATACATACATAAATACATACATATGTATATAGAGAAAGATATATAACATGCCTATAAACAAATAGATGGAAGGATAGATGGATGAATAGATGATAGGTAGATATAAACACATAAATGCATATATATATATATATATATATATCAAACCCTACATGTCATCTATCTACTTTTATATCATCTGTAAATATCACATATTGAATGAGCTGAGAAAAAAAATGTTTAATTCCATGGGAAAGTTTTATAGACAAAGAAGCATTGCAGTAGTATATTGTAGACAGGGAGACTTACTAAATGGTTCACCAAGATTTGAAAGTACATATTTTCTTCAATTGTGCTATATTTTCTTCCTAACCCAATATCTAGTATTACTATCAGTTTTGCTATAATCCTTCTCTTTTTTCCATGGCAGTCTTAGGGCTTGAACTCGGGGCCTAGGTGCTATCCCTGAGATTTCTGGCACTGTACCACGGAAGCCACAGCTCCACTTCCTTCTTTTTTGGTAATTCATTGGATATACAAGTCTCATAGACTTCTTCCCAGGCAGGCTTTGAACTGTGATCAGCAAATCTCACCCTCCTGAGTAGCTAGGATTACAAGCTTGAGGAACTGACATATAGCTTAAAACCCTTTTTAATAGCGTAGATGTTTCACTTTTGCTTTTAGGAATTCTACTTCAAATATTAGATAGCAGTGAAGGACTGGGCACAGGGTATTAATAAAGAGACAATGTAACTGTAGATTAATAGATATTTAATCATCCCTTAGCCTGGCTATTTTCATTCTTCTGTGACTTATTTCATGAGATCGTTTCTTCCAAGGGACAATAAGGTTTGCCTCTCATGATCAGGTCACTCCATAGGCTGCTTGCTTTTATGTCAGGTTCACAGTGTAAGGTGAGTTAAAATCAGAGGAGAACACACTTAGGCCTGAACTAATGACTGGCTGAATCTTTATTTCAAGCCAAGAGTATTTCACAGGACACAAGAGTAATTTTAGACTGATTACTTACATACTGGAACAAAAGTGAAAAGTTTCTCCAATTCTGTTGCCTGTATGTGAGGATAGTTACAAACATAGAGCAGGTTTCAATGAGAGTTTAAAGAGAGATACATTGATTCAGAACGTTGCAGCCTAGATAGATAGATAGATAGACAGACAGATAGACAGACAGACAGATAATTTAGTTGATAATAAAGTAGGAGAGAGCATAAATGAAAGAGGAAGAATGACTATATTCCAAGGGGAAACTAGCCATTAACTTGTTAAAGGTCATTCAGAAGTCTATGGTTTTTTTGACACAAGTATAATAAACGACACCAAGAAGAGAAAATTGAAACTTGCAAAAATAATTTCTGCACACACACACACACACATATACACACACACACACA
>NW_012267328.1:4113292-4155903 GCF_000151885.1 Dipodomys ordii
ATGGGAAGGGGAAACAAAGGAGGAGGCAACAATGCTTGATAAGAAATGTACTCATTATCTTGCCCATGTAATTGTAACTCCTCTGTACAGTATTTTCACAATAAAAAAAAGAATGCAAAAATGAAAAAAATAACAAAAATTATAATAAACTGAATTAAAAAAGAATATCAATAGTGTGTGTGTGTGTGTGTGTACACGAGCACGCACGCGCGTGTACACACAAGACAGTCCTGGGGCATGAACTCGGGGCCTTGGCATTGTTCTCCAGCTTTGTTCACCAATGCTACTGCTTTATCACTTGGGCTCCAGCTCAGCTTCCAGCTTTTTGGTGGTTCACTGGAGATAAGAGTCTCACAAACCTTCCTGTCAGGGCTGGTTTCAAACAGTGAGCCTCAACTCTCAGCCTCCTGAGGAGCAGGAGCCACCAGAGCCCAGCTTTATCCCCAACTTTTCCTCAAAGAGCAGATGAGACTTTGTGTTGTTGTACAGGTGAACGGCATAACCTTGGTGGTATGCAAATGCACGGTGCTGGTTAATATTTCATCCATTGGCTTTTTTAAATACTGCGTGATAAAATGCATATTTTATAATAATAGGCTTATTCATTAAACAGCATTTGCATGATTAAATAGTAAATTAAGATAAATGATGTAGATGGCATTTTCATGAAAATAAAAGCAAGGTAAGCATAGGGCAGACCTTGTTTCTATATTTAGAATAATGAATAGTGGTTTTACTTTTGCACTGAGGTTAAATGGTGTCCAAGGCTTGGTAGAATCCTTCGTTATGCATCCAGAGTCTCAGCGACTGCTTTTCTTTTGGGCTGTCTCTGGTCTCCGCCACAGCTCGGATCTTCAACATCCAGAAGTTCTACGTGGTGAACGTGAGGTGCTCCCACAGCAGTTATTGGGGTGGAGTCTTCAGGGGGTAGGGCCTAGTGGGAGGTTTTTGGGTCACTAAAGGTCTTGGTGAAGACGGTAAGCTGTGGGCCTCTAGTCTCTTCTTTTTCCCTGGTTATGAGGCCACACTCACTGTATAACCCCTACCTCCTTAAGTGTGGGCTCACCATGTGCCCAAAAGAATGAGCCTAATCCTTCACCATGGACTGAAAACTTTACACCTGACAGCCCAGAGAAGCCTTTCTCTCTATAATTGACTCTATCAGGTAGGTCATCATAGCAGAAAGCTAATGCACACCTGTTCTATGTTCTGGGCTATGGGCTATGGGGGAAAGAATCATCAGTAAAATACAGACTGTTTATGTCTTTCTGTAGCCTGTTCTAGTGGTTGAAACAGATAAATAAAATAAGGATAGATGGCATGAAGTGAAACAAGAAAGGAGGAACAAAGCGAAGGAACAAAATTTAAGAGGGATACCATTCTGGGAGAAATGTAGCAGAGGACTTTGAAAAGTATTTAAGATCTGAAAAGTATCTCCTAGGAGAACCCAAAGACACTGAACTCTTAGGTGATGACTTGGGTCAGGAGAGAGTTTAGTGATTTACAAAGGCCAGAAGATCAAGATGGCGGAACTTCCTGTCATGGGAAGAAAAGGAAACTAGATCAGAGGCAAAGGTATATGTTAATTCTATGCAGACTAGGATAAGGAGTTTGGGCTTTAGTGACATGGGTTTCATTTGTTGTTTAAAAAGAGATCTCCTAGAATTTCTTCAGGACAGAGATGAAAGAAGGGAAACTTAAGTTGTTGACCAGTTGTAGCCAAAAGAAATGGTATGTATTATGGTACTTATAGGAACCAAGTGGTAAGATGTATTACACTACCTTCTCATTTTTATATCCTCATGTTTCCTGTATAATATTTGAGAAAGAGAGATAGAGGCAGAGACAGAAATTTTCAGTCATGCTGGTTATTCTTTTTTTAAAAAAATCTTCATACTAATTATTCTTTTTTAAAAATTCAAGAACTAATCTGAAAGGGAAAAATAATCACGTATCAGGATTAACCACTACCCGGCGAGTAGCAGTTCTAAAATGGACAATCACTTTAATGTGGTCTTTACATCAGCTCTTGGAGAGATGAGTTAAAAGATTAACAACCAGAAATACTTGACTTTACCACTGGAATCACCATTGTTGAGCTCACTACACAGCTGCCCCAGCCAGAAACAACAGCACACTGATGACAGCGAGATTTGTGGGTGTCAGTCCTCAGGCCCTTCCTTAGAATGTGTCTGTGCCCTGCATAGTCTAAGCCACAATATTGATAAAATGGGATTCAAGATTAGACAGTTTCTCTCTTCAGGACTGTGCAACAGTGGTCCATAGGGTGAAAAACATACTGGTGTAGCTATCTTGTGAAGAGTTAAGAGCCATTCCACTAATTGAGCTGAGACACACCTCTTTGGCTGGTATATGTGCAGAGGGCAGATTATAAAACAAGTATGTCCTATTGCAGGATGTATCTTGGCCATTTAAAAAGTGGCAAGGCATTACAAACACCAAGGATGTAAATACACTAAGAGACAGCATGATTAATCCTCTGTTACATAATCAATGAGGAATAATAATGTTTCTTGGGAAATGGACTATAGTAGAAGGAGCTGGAATTTTCCCTGAGCACAGATGCTCCACCGTCATTCGATGAACCCTCCCTGGAGGGGACTGTAACAAATGCATGATTCTCTCAAGGACAGCCAGGGTTGTAAATTGTAGGCTATAAAAATAATCATATAAATATTGTGCCAACATTTATAATTTATTTGTTGTACTCACAAGTGAGAAATAGGGGTTAGCTGGCAGGTCTAATTTGAACTCGTGTTGGCAAATCCATGCTGCATACTAAATCACGGCTTTCTGTATTTCATTTAGCTTGGAAACATATAATAAAGCTCAGACAAAGGAACTTCCTTTGAACAAATAAAGTTATAGACCTTGACTACTATAACGTGACATTATAAAGTTACTGGAGTGTTTGTAAATTCGCAAATGTTCTCAACTTGTCATGGATAAATGTAAGCACCCAGGACACTGGATGAAGTTATGAAATTAAAAGACAATTATTTTTCAAATCATGCACAACTGTATAGGTTCTTGGTTTCCTTTTTAACTGAAACATCATTGGGAAGTCAAAATCACTGAGATCTTTCTATATTAATGTGCTTTTTTTATTCCAACAAATACCTCAGTTCAAGCAATTTATAAAGTAAAAAGGATTGTCTTGCTCACGATTCTGCAGATCTCAGCTCCCCCACTAGCTGGGTTGTGGTTTGGGACTTATGATGCATTCACATACCATGGATGATGCAGAAGAAAGATAAAATCATGCACCCCATGTCCAGAAAGAAGTGAGAAGGAAAAGATGGGGCGCCACACTATCATTTCAAATATGACAAAACTCCCCACTCCACCCCAACGCTTAAAGCTACCAAGAACTGCTGGTAGGGTCAAGCCATGGGACTTGAACTCAGGGTCTAGGTACTGTCCTTGAGCTTTTTTTGCTCAAGGTTAGTGCTTTGAGGTACAGCTCCACTTTTGGTTTTTAGGTGGTTAATTGGAGATCAGAGTCTCCAGGACTTGCCTGTCTGGGCTGACTTTGAACAGCAATCCTCAGATCTCAGCCTCCTGGGTAGCGAGGATGACAGACGGGAGCCACCCGCTTTTAAATATTTAGGTTTTGGAGAGACACTTTGGATCTAAACTAGATGCAATGTAGTTGTGAGACAGTAAAAAGGTTATAGCCATGTGTTCTCTAAATCTGTTGCCTATTCTCAACTGTGCTTTAAAATCACAGTGATCTTGGGCGGATTTTAGCAGGTCTGCAGACTCATGAATATTAAGTGAGTGTGTGTGTACGTGTGTGTGTGTGCATGTATGTGCACATGTGTGTGTGTGTGTGTGGCTGGTACTGTGTTGTGTTCAAAGATGCTGCCACTCCTCATGGCCCTGGAAAACATCTCAGCCTTCATCTATAATACCTGTTTCGCCATCTTGTCAATAGGGCATTTATCTCTGAACGGTCTGCTGAGGAGTCACAGATGTGATGAACTTCAATTTGTGTCTTTTCCTGGGAGGAAAGTAGAGTTTCTCTCCATTGTTCACCTGCTACAGTTTCTCAACGCTATCAAGTCTTCAGTAACCGTTTTTTAAATAAAAGAAATATGCACGATCTGAAGTTCCCAAAAATCTTTTCTGCTTTTCAACTTTTGAGTTCACGTTTGCTATAGTTTGTAGATTTGTAGCAAGCCCAGTAATATGACAACACATAATGGCGGTGTCTCTCTGACCACATCGAGCAAGCTGACATGCAAATATCCATGGAAAAATCTTGATAACCACCCCACAGGTGTCCAGTTTTGCACGGGAGAAAACACCTTTCCACGAACAAAGAGACCAAGTGGGAAAAATATGACATGTATTTTTAGAGAACCATATGGTTTCGCAAGTGGCAAAAATGAAAATGAGGGAGTGGACAGAGAGGGCGTGGAGGAGGCAGGAGCAGTAAGAAGTACAACTGGATGCTTTTCACAGGCAATAAAAATTTATAGACTATGGAGACGAATAAATCAAATTTACTTGTCAGGGCTGGGAGGCTGTGCAGCACAAGGACAGTTGTGTCTCTTGCACGAACCCCTGGCTCTGATCCTAGCCGGGTAATGGAACTTTGTTTCTCATTTCTAGAGGAGGAGGATAGATAAATTTGAATATAAAATAAAATGTCACCCAGCAAACGCTTTTTCCACTGGACTGCTTTAACCATCCCTATCATCACTCAGTCTCCACCTGGGTTAGTTACTTCTCTCTTACCTAGAATGCATCTTTATCATTTCAAAATGCAAGTTATAACCCTCCTGGAAGGCACACCAACCACCTCTTCACCAAAAGATGAGATACTGTGAAAGACCTTGACCGTAGTGGGAATACAATCGGTGGAGTGAACGGTTTGAGAGGAGACTATGGATGGACAAGGAAGCCACTAGCGGCGTAGTGATAGTTTGAGAAGGCCAGAGGAAATATCTGGACCACAATGGAAGGGAGAGAGTTGCTATGCATTCCTCTGGGAAGCCAGTAGTAGCCTATTATTCAGTCGGATAGAACATGCTTTCTCGGTCTTTCTACTGCAAACATGAGAGGCTGCATCAACATTTATGATGTGATTAGACCCTTATTAAATGGAGGAGGGAGAGATTAGTAAATTCCTAAAAGAAAAATCTCCAATGTTGAATACTCATTTTTTCCCCTTCTTGCATCAATATATCAGAAGCCTTTCAAGAATTAAATTGTAACCGTTTTTCTGTTTGGGAGAAAATTTGGCCTTGAGAATTCTCCATAAACATCCCCGAAAATGAGTCAGCTAGCTAGACCAAATTTCCCTAGTCTTTTGGAATGAACTTCATTCCTTAAGACAGCCAGGGGGCTATGAAAAACAGGGTTTTTCCTTTGGATAATGACTAAATTACATAGTTTCAGCCTTAGTTTGAGAACATTTTTCCCCGGGATCTTTTATACCCTCTGAGTGGAGAACTCCGCTGTCAAATTAACAAGAGAACGTTAGAGGAGGCTGCGAAAGTTTAAACATCAGTTTGTCTGTGTTTATCCACCTCTGTAATCTCTATCGTGGATATATTAGATGTGTTTGCATTTTTCAAATCTCATTACAAGTTTTTGAAAACAGGAAATTGCTTCTACTGTGAGAGATCAATGTGCTCTTGACTCCAGCACATGCAACAATGCTTTATCTGTGCTGATGTGGAAATGAAGATTAGGTTTATGAGAACGATGTGGGTTCTCTAACAGGTTTTGCAAGAAAGAAAGTCACTCGGCAGAAAAGCACAATAATTAGGAATTCTCAGACTTAATGATGCTTGCCCAATTAGATCCTTCAATTGCCCCCCAAAAAGCAAAACCCCAGGTGTACGCTCACGTTTGTTGTCAAATTGTCCTTTTGGAGGGCCAAAAGGAAGGAGGACAATTTTAATATCAAGATTAATAGATTTAATTTAGAGAAAATGAGATCACAATACACCCTGTAATTGGAAGTGTGTGTGTGTGTGTGTCTTGCAGATTTACTCCACAATATAAAATATACCTTACTTCAAGTGATTCCAGAAGCATAAGCCTGGGACTTTTCATTTTGGTTACTCTCAGTCAGAAACTCTGCAGGGTGAATTTGCAGAATTCTACTTCCCACTTAACAAAACCCTGAGCTGACCACTAGCGCAATGCCCCAAGACGGCCACGGTGTGTCGTCTGCCTAAATCACTTGGAGCCAGTTGCGTTCCTCTCTCCCAGGACCCGGGTTGCCATCCATATGCTTTCCTCCTTCTTTGGACAATTTCCTCCATGTTCAGGGTTCTTAGCTGCCTCCGGCTGTCTGGTACAGTCTGCATCTGCGTTCTATAGGAAGCTCAGACGTCACATGATCACACGCTAAGGAAGCAAGCTCCCTCCTCCTCCTATAAGGAGAATCTGGTGCTGCTTTATTGTGGGCATTTTGAATCACCTAAAAGCAAATAGCTCATGGAAATATCAATAAAGGGGACACATAAGTAGTCCCACAGATTAAAAGAAAACAAAGTCAGAAGGTACAAATTATCAATGTAAAAGACACACAGATTAATCCCAAGGAGATTAAAAGAATAACTGTGTGAACAATTTTATGCCAAGCCAATAGATTCAAGTTTAGATAAAAGGTGTAATTGCTTTGTAAGAAAAAAACTATAAAAATTGCTCAAGAAATTAATTTATAACAAAAACGTTTCTCACAACACTGGCAATAAGGCAATTATTTTTTAAAATAAATCCTATTCTTTCTATCTTAAATATGTTCAAGCTGGAAATAAAAATAGACCCACCAAAATATCTCATGATTGCTTTGCTTGACTATAAAATGTCAAGGTCAGACAGCATTATATGATAATCGGGGATGGCATGATCCCAATTTAAAAAAAGAAAACAAGGTACATGGAAGAGAAATTTCAAATATCATTTGTGAGCATAGACATAAAAACCCTTAACCAATTTTAGCAAATGGAATTCCAACCACATATAAAGGGAGTAAGAACTCAGAGCCAAGAGAAATTTTCTCTGAGAACCAATATCAGTCATCCTCTCAAAATAACAAGGAAGAAAGACATAGGATTAGCTGAATGGGTACAGAAAACGTTTATCCAAAGGCAGCTGTACTCACCATGAATACTCTCAGAGCACTAGAAATGTAAGGGGTTTCTTTCTTCAACCTAACGGATGATAGCTAAGATCCAACATCCTATATGTTCATGGGCCAAGTCAGAGCAACCACTACTACTGTGAACCCTCTTGCTCAGCAATGAAATGAAAACACATGCAATAACAATCTAAGGAAACAGGAAATATGAAGAACAAGTACGAACACATCCAGGAACATCAAAATTCTATTCTAATTCTATATAAGTAGGACATTTTACCAACCATAAAACTCCAGAAAGATAGGATGGACATGCTTACATGGAGGAAGGAATAAAAGTAGTGACTGACTATTCTTAAACAGAAATGAGACGAAATTACTGGTTTGAATTGAGCTCCTGAACTAGGCCCCTAAAGACCAGACTCAACCAAAATGAAGCCATTTCTATTACTGCTACATAATCAAAATGATACTTCAAGGAAACAAATAAATTCCAACCCAACATTGGACCTGGTTTTGTTTTGTTCTGGAAATACGGTTCCAGTCTACCTGAATCTGCATAATAAGGAAGTAACCTCAGCTTCAAGTCTCACCAAAAAAAAAAAAATGTAAATGACCTGAAGTAACGGTCGGTAAGGAATCAGCTTTATTCCTACTGTCCCCTTGTCCCTGCCTGATTGAACCTACTCCCCCTCCTACTGACCACATTCATTTTGACAGCTAGAGGTTATGCAATTAACGAATGATGAATAAAAGGTGATCATGTCTGTCACTACATTCTTAACGATTTTATCCATAATTTATAAAGCACACAGAACTATGAAAGGCTGCGAAAGAAGAGCACAAGGAAATTTCTCGGGCGGGGCATGAAATGTACGCTAACATAACTTTGGTGAGAGTTAAGGGAGGGCTATATTAAGTTAGACATTGGTGAACACATAACCAAATGGTGAATTTGTATGTAAAGTATCGAAAGTCATGACTTCAAGGTTAGAAATTCTTGGAAGGCAATTACTTAGATGATTTATTAAATGGTCAAGATGCTTCAGACTCATAGCAAGATGATACTGGGAGGTGAGCATCTAGCTAGCTACTGTTTTGGGTTTTTTTTTGCCTCATTCCTTTTAGACTATTTGGACCTAAAATACTGACATACAGAGTATAGATATAAAGAGTGCACTAGCCCTTTCCTTAGAGGAAGCATTTTTGTATTTAATATCAATATATAATGAGTATTAGTCATGAAAATGTTGCTCTACTTCAATACCACAGGCAAGCCAAGTAATGGAATTCCTCCCCTGTAATATCATTCTACCATCCTCTAACACCTGAAGTTGAGCTGAGCAGATAAAAGTGTAAGTTATTTTCTTACATGAGGTATATATGTAGTATAAAATGGTAACCTCTGAAACAGAAAGTCTCATACGATTTCTGATTAGGTCAGAGGTATTCCCCAGAGTGTGGTGAAATATTTTCACTGGTTGTTACAGTCAGTGCAATAGATCCTAACTTATCTTTCATCTGACCTTAAGTATAAATGAAAAACAATAAATTTATTTCAAGGTTGCCCTGAGAAAACTCAAGGCCAACTGAAATAGAAGCCTTACGTCTTTTCCAACTGAGATTCTGAACTGAGCCAAAGTAGGGAAAGAAAGGAATTATCCTTTCTCTCATTAGATTATATTTAATATGGGAGGTCATTTTTTTTATCGGTCTCTTAAGTTTGTTTTTGAAAGGAAATATGAACACAACATTCTGAACAAAGGTTTAGCCATAATCAGCAAATGTATGAAAGGTACAAACAATAGGCATGTTAATAAATAACAATGGCATATTGTCTTAAAATACGAATCAACATTTCCCATCAAGGCGAATTCTTTCTTTCCTGAAATGTTTTAGGTATATGTTTCTTATGGAGGTAATATGGAAAATAAAAGCTTGTAACTTTCTCAATTCTGCTTTTAACAAGCATGAGATGAAAGCTAAACTATAAATTCTTAAAAAGTACAAAGGAGAAATGCTCAACCTTGAATAGGCATTAATAAATGAAGACCAAGCAAATGACACCAACACAGAATTACAGAATTAACTCAAAAAACAACCTATTACATAAACAAGCCAAAGACTCAGTTCACGGGATTTAAGAAATACTGCGAGGTAACATACGGTTACACCTGTTAATACAAAGGGTTGGGAAGCAGCTCCTCTCCCCTGTGCTCCCAGTGAAATCCGAATCCAGAAATATCCACGAGACAAGTGTTCCATTTCATTACTGTGTATTGATCGCTCATGTGTATCCTCCTAAGAAAGGCTAGAAACATGGCTATTGCAAATCCTCTTACTTCAGACTGACACTCTAGTTTTAAATGTGGGATGATGAAATACAATTAAAAGGACTGCTAAAAAGAAATCATTCAGAATTGTAATTCCTATAATCAGCAAAGTAAACTTGAGGTAGCCAAGCAAGAAAGTGGAATTATTGCTCTGCCTGTCATGACTAGTTCTTTTCTACCCAGCTCTCTGCAAAGCATAAATCAAGTGTCCAGGAAGGGACCAAGGGGAGAAAAAAGGAGATTAGGGAGGACTTAGAAATCCCTAGATTAGTATCGGAGGTTCCTGCTCCAACAGAAAGGATCTAACAGGGTGGCTGTCAGACTCATTTTGCATACTGCTGTTTGCCCTTGTGATTCTGTAATCTAACTAGTTTAGCCTTTCCCCTCCCTTATGATCACTGTGAGACTCTCACCTCTGTCTTGCAAAATTGAGCAGACTATTTTAAGTCACAAACTGGAGCATCCATGAACGTTACCAAAAGTAATTGCATATGAAGGGGTAGAGAAGAATGAGGGAAGCTGAGAGGAAGCAAAGTCTATCTGATCAAAGTACTGCATAGGCCTGTGTAAAATACCAAGGTGAACCGTCCAAAAAGAAATGGGTGAATGGCACGAATGTAAAAGAGTTTGATCTAGGTAAGTGGTATGCGAATCAGGATGCGTCAATATGAAGCCCCTGACGGATGCCAATGAAAATACAGTGACCAAAAAGTCGGGACAGTCCAGGCAACTTTTAGGCCTGCGTTGCAGGGAAAGGTGACTCGGAGTGACAAGCGCCTGGCCCATTTCAAGAACGCCAGTTTCTCCCTGGAATCAGGAGCTGAGCTCTCGATGGTTTTTTTCAGATTTAAATGTACCATTTGATTTCATGTGTCTATCCATGTAGTACCTATACAAAGAAACCGGGCTTGACTCAAACTTGGAGGTCCCTTTATCTAAAGCAGTTCTAGCCCTTTTCCAAAATGTATGAGATGGGAAGTATTTTAATTGCTAACGGTTCCCCGTTGGCCTGGTTTGGTGGCATCGCTGCGTTCCTGGAATAGCACCGTCTTTCTCCTTTTCCGCATGTCCCTCTGCCTTCCTTACCTGTCCCGGAAGCCACCCTCCAGCGCCATTTTCACACCTGGTGCTTAATGTCATCACTGGCGATACCTTACTTCTAGAACCAATTGGTTTTGCCGTGTACAGGCTGGTGAAACCTGGCTTCGGGGTTCAAAGATGTCTCCCACGTTGCTGGGCCAAGAGCAGAGGACACTGTGACCCCCTCAGTGGCACCTTTACTTAAGATTGGACCTTTACCTGAGAAATGGGAAAATTGAAGATAGATCATGCTTTCGCCCTTACGTGAAGTGCCAGAGCGCTAGGACAACACTATCACTTGCTTTGTATTTGTTATTCGCTCCACTAAGGACAGACTTAGAAATCCACAACGTCATGTGAGAAGCACACTGAGACCCACACAAATGATAAACATACCCACCGACCCCTCTGTACGAGCACCAAGAAAACATGACATTCTGACACGGGGTATTGGTGCTCCTCTCTCAGTAACTGTGTAATCCTCCTCCTCCTCCTCCTCTCCCTCCCTCTGCCCCTCCTCCTCCTCCTCCTCACCACCACCATTGGTAACAGTGTCTTATACAAAGTCACCTTTTTCACTGACTGGAGTTGAATGAGCTAGAGGAGCTGAGGAGAAGAGGAGGCCTATCACCCTTTCCTACGATGCCAACTTCAAAACTGACAAGAAGAACATGGATCAGAGTGCACTAGATGGAGAGCTAGACCATCTCAGGACTTACCAGGTCTATTTTATGGTGAGAAAATCTATTATCATGACTCTTTATCCTTTCCAATTCCTTCTGGAATGCCTTCCAGCACTGCTAACAGTGACAGGCTACAATTACCCCTTCCAGGCCTCCTTCTCAATTAAGGGTCCGAGGTGAACTCTGGACTCTGCTAATCAAGTGCACTTGAGTCGGACAAGAATCAGACCTCAATGTCTGTGAAAGAGATTGGGTGGTTTATAAATAGAGAGAGGAGCTGAGACTGGAAGTTGTGCAACCCACAGGACCTGGTTCAGAGACGACTCTTCAAGTCAGGACAGAAAAAGCGATCATCGGGACAGAGTTATGAACTATGATGCGGGAGAGCCCTGAATATCCATCCTGGGTTCCATCTTTGCAGCCTTCCCCATAACTCATCACACCCAGAAGCTACTTCATGATTGTAATCACAATCTTGAAACTAGCTAGGGTGGATTATTTCTAGAATTTTCTCTCTTATTTTTAGCTTTGAATTCATTTATCTTATTTTTGTTCCAGTCCTGATCCTTTTTCTTTTTCATTATGAGACTCTTTTCCTTCTTTGTCTCTGTGTGTGTGTGTGTGTGTGTGTGTGTGTGCACGTGTGCGCGTGTGTCTAAAGACATTGATACAATCCATTCAGATTGTTCCTTCTCAAGGACATTTTTAAATGAGTGCTTTTACAAAACTTTTCAACCTTCTTTTTTTTTTTTAAGAGGAAATCCCATTTCACAAACCTTGATTCCATTTGGCCATACCCAAAGATAATCCTAAAAATCAGATTGATTATCCCGCCAGTGGAAATGTCAACAATGAAAGCTTAAGCATATTTTTCACAGGCCAACAGAGATTCCATTTCTTCGACGAAGAAAATTAGCCACCCCAAATTGGTAAAAGGCATTCACACAGAGCCACACAGAACTTTAATGCCTTAGAGGCCCGCTAAATATTTGAGGATAATTTAACTACTGATTCATCCACTAACCTTTTAACAAGTCTCCCTCCTCCCATCTCCTCAGGGAAGGGGCAAAGACTTTTTCCAAGGGCAGGTACCTCAAGTAGAAACAGGGGTTTGGCATGTAGCGGCCGCAGCTGGTACTCTGGCCTCATTTAAACAGCTTGCATTTGGCAGGAAGGCAATATGCGCCTCAATCAGAAAGTAAATAAGTAAGTAAATAATAATCTAATGGACAAATGACTTTGCTCCTAGCCGAGCAATGAATCACTTCTATTGGAATGGAAAAGCATTATTTGAATCAACCTCCATTTGTGTGTGTGTGTGTCTGTGTGTGTGTGTCTGTGTGTGTGCCCTTTATTTTAGCCACAGAGTTAACCTCTCAAATGCACACATATTCAGAAAGTCTTTTCCAGTTGAATTTAGAAACGGAAAAATGAAGTGAATATGAGACGGTTTGTCTTCTCCACCAGGTGACGAAGGCATTTATAATTTCATATAATTTCATATAATTTATAAGAGCCGTCTGTTGGTTGGGGACTATCTCCCTGGAATGAATCACATTTGTCAAGCCTCTTGTATTTCATTTGTCTTGTTCTGTGGCCAATGTGGTCAGCTTTGAAACCTTAGTGATCCCATGTTTGAATCATACATTCCTGGGAAAGGAACATTTTGCACCTTTGTATAATTCTATCATGTTCCACAATCTCCTCTTCTTCTTTAAAAAAACCTGTAGCCTTTATAACGTGATATGATCAGTAAGGCTCAGCCGTTTTGAGCTAGTATATACCGTGCTCTTGAGCAGAGGGCAAGTTACTTGTCTAACTGGAGAAATGCTATAGTTGATTCCTACGGCCCATGATACATCTCTCTCAGGCTGAACATTCCTGTCATGATTTAATCTATGACATCGCCTTCAGCCTCCTTTGGAAAACAAATACTGACATAGGCAATTTTTTAAAAATCAGGTAAACAAACAAAATCCTAAGTCATTAATACGTTTATGTGAGCTAGTTAATTAGAAATGGTATCTCATATTCTTTCTTGTGAGGATCTTGAAGTAGGACAAAAGAAGTAACTGCATTTTTTTCAGTTTTCATTTTAGTTTATACACCATGTTTCCGTGTGTAGGGGATAGAATATAATGTTTGGATGTGTGTGCCTTGTGTAATATTTGAATCAAATAAAGCATCCCATCCTCTCAAATATTTATAAGATGGTGAGCTCGCTCAGACTCCATTAGTTATTATTTTAAAAAATATACAGCATCTAATTGTTGGATATAGTCATTCTGTTATTAAAACAGACACACACACACACACACACAAACTTACTCAGTAACCTCCGATCAAGCCTGACTATGTACCAACCTCATGCCTCTCTCCTTTGGAAACAGGAAGATCAGAGTCTGGACACTAGCCTGGGCTACACAGCACAATGGTGTCTCAGAAAGTTTAGTAATTCATTTAAAATAAATTTATCGTTGCAAGATGGAAAGTGAGTGTGCCTAGTTAACATGGGAACACATAGCTAGAGCCGCAACATGATGGCGTTTTAGATTTCTGTCCACCATTGCCAGTGTGCGAAGTGTTTCACCACGTTCTCTCATCTGGGTCTTCCAACAGCCACGCACCATATGCCAGACCTGTTAAGAAGCTCTAATTGCTAAATCATGAAAAAAAAAACAAAACAGTTAACGAAGATGAACATGGTGTCAAGAAAATGCAGGAGCAGTAAGTGGAAAGTCCACCTTCATTCTCACTAACCCCAGTCAGTCTACCCTCCACTGCTTCATCCTCACACTCTTCTTCCTATCCATGCCCAAGTTCATTTCCCTTCCACCATTTTGCCCACGGGATGGTAGTACATTGATGCTTGAGTCACACATCTCCCTGTCTCCCTCCACTGTAGCCAGGGTCATCTGGTAGAAGAGCTGATTCACATCTGGTAGTAGATAAGTCACTGTATTCTACCTTGGTGCGCAGTATGATCTGAGTATTGCTCAAACCACAAGACTACAGGAAGAGTCCTAGGACCTCAGCTGCCAGATGGTCATTTCAAAGACAGAGGGTATGATGGTCAAAAGACTTCTCCTGCACCACTGGACAGGCATATATTCCTTTCACTGCTTCAAGACAAAAGGAAGGCACTGACGAAGTCTTGGTATGAGCTTGTTCTGTGATAGTAAGAAGATGTCATTTCTGGAAGGTTTTATTTTTCATGTTAGAAACTGAGCGAGATGCTCCATTTGCATAATTTTGTTCATTTTTCTAACAACTGATGTCCAACAGTCTTTGCTGCTTTTACCATTTTCTAAATACCAACGCAAATCAAACAGAGAGATATGGAAGTGTGGGTGAGTTTCAGCAGAGCAAACACATACACAGTCATATAGCAATGTCCTCTCTTCCCCTAGCTAATGAGACTTCGGTACAGGCCCGAGGAAAAGAGCTCCTGTGATGTGGAGTAGGGAGGTAAGGATATTCTCATAGGACCCAACTTGCAGTTACTTGAACTGTCTTTGTTCTGATTAACCTTGGAATTGGAATTGGTCTGATTAACCCAAGGAATATTCTAATAAGATGGTAATGTTCTCTAAGTCTACCTATAAGGAGAAAGTCATTTGACCTGGGTTTTAAATATGTCACATCCCAGGTGGATTTGTTTTCCCTTTTCAGAGTGGTAGAATGGCTGCAGGGCTCAGACATTGCTCTCTGAGGAGTCATCGTCCAAGACTTTTAACTATTCTGCAACTCTAAAGCAAATCCTGGGCGGGGCAAATTCACAGTGAGACTTCATCTGAACTGCCCACTGTCCATTTTCTCCTGAACAAACTTGTGTTATTAGTACATGAACCTCCACAATACTATTATTACATCCAGAATTATTCGATTTTAATGCATCTGGAAAGTAAAGCCCAGGGAGATAAGGAGACTCGATAAATGTAAAAGGTTAATAAGATACAGAACCAGAGTCAAGACTCCGGTTTCTAGTAGTTCTGCTATTGCATCATGCCTGACCTACAGCCCGTTTCTTTCTATGTTTGCAAGGTTTACAGGTATAATTGCTAGAATTAAATATAATATTATGCTCACTAAAAGTCAGATGTTTAGTAAAAAAAAAATAATCTATTTGAATATGTAGCCTTTCTCAGAAGACTGCTGGGGTGGAATGTTTCAAGTTAGTATATGTTTCTGGAACAATTCTAGGTCTACAAATAACTGGGTAGAAAGTACAAAGAGTTCTCATATAGCCTCTTTTTCTCTCCCACCTGCCACCTGCCTGAAAATCTCTTATATGAGTAACACCTTATATCGTTACATTGCATTTCTTACACTTGACCTAACAATGTATTTTTTTTATCATTTTTGATCTTTTTTTTGGTGTGTGTTTGGGGGGGATCTGGTCATGGGGCCTGAACTCTGGGCCTGGGCACTGTCCCTCAGCTCTTGAGCTCAAGGCTAGTGCTCTACCACTTGAGCCACAGCGCCACTTCTGGCTTTTTTCTTTTTGCTTATGTGGTGCTGAGGAATGGAACCCAGGGCCTCATGCATGCAAGGCAAGCGCTCGACCACTGAGCCACTTTCCCAGCCCCTTTTGTATCATTTTTGATGCAAAAAGGATCATTATTATTAAATGGCTGTACAAAGGTGTTCCATAAGTCAGGTCATGGGTACAATGTTTCTTGGCCAATGTCACCTTTCCTTCATTCTCCCCCATCTTCCCTTCCTGTCCTTACCCTCAAGTGACATAGTCCAATTTTTTTTACATAACATATACTGAACATAGTGACCACGTTTGCTTATCTCTCCCCTCCCCCACCATCCATGGTTTCCCTCTTTGTCCACCACTCCCCCCGCAAATATAGTATTTGTTACCTAGGCCTATAGTTGATATTAAGGCTCATTGTTAATCTGGCATAATTTATGAGTGTTTTATAGTAGGATCTCACAATGACTGTTCTATGCACCTTCACTGACCTGATCTCACCCAAGTCCTGATAACCACTAAACGTCTCCCCAGCCCCCTCCCATCCATACACCCCCACCCCGTCTTTGCAGTTCTGCCTACTTTACAGCATGATCTGAAAGCAGAGTCATACAGTATTTAGTCCATTTGGACTGGCTTTCATCTATCAATGCCTAGTCCAGGCTGTTTCTATGACCAGATCAGAACATTACAGTCAACTTCTTTCTTTCTTTCTTGTCTCTTTTTAAAATTTTTAATATTACATAGTGTATTAAGAGGTTACAATCCCATACGTCAGATTTTGAGATCATGGATGGATGGATCACAATACGGTATTTTTAAATATGTATACATCTAGGTTATTTAAATAAAGCTAGTCAGCTTAAGTGTTACCTACAGGTTTGTCACTTTTTATGGTGAAACCTTCTATTCGCCTACCACTTTTCAAAAAATGCATTCGTACCTACTCCCCAAAATCACTCCCTCTAGCTAGTAGACATTTTGTAACTTTTGACTAACATCTCTCTACACCTGTGTCCCAGTACTGCACCCTCAATAGCTGTCATTTTACCTTTGCTTCTGTAAACTCTTAATTTGTTTCAGGTCAGTTGTATTGCTCTATGTCTATCACTGGTGTTCTGTGGATGAATGTCCCAGCTTGCTTATCTGGTCACCTACTGAAGGACCCTTGGAATATGATTATTATATCATGTAGTGACACAGTGTTTAGCTCTGCAAGGAACTGTAGAGGTTTTCCAAAGTGGATGTATTATTTTTTATTTTATTTTTTGTTAGTCATGGGCCTGAACTCTGGGCCTGGACGCTGTCCCTCAGCTCTTCAGCTCGAGGCTAGAGCTCTACCACTTGAGCTCCAGCAACACTTCGGGCTTTTACTGCTTATGTGGTGCCGAGGAATCGAACCCGGGGCCTCATGCATGTGAGGCAAGCGCTCTACCACTGAGCCACCTTCCCAGCTCCTCGTGTTTTATTCTTATCAGCAATGAGTATGTGTTGTCAGTATTTGATGGCATCAGTATTTTAGAGTTTAGCCATGCTAATAGGTGTGTGATGGCAGTTCAACTGTTGCTTTAGTTGCAGTTCCCTAAAGACCTAATGTGGATTACCGTTGCCGATACTCGTTGGCCATCTCTGTTTTGTTCTCTGGTGAGGTCTCTCATGAGAGCTCTGCCTTCCTTTTGAAGCTCATTACTAGGTGTCTCATTCTTGAGACTTCAGAATTCTTTGGATATTTTGGATAATGATCCTTTATCAGAGATGCTTGTCAGAAATACTCCCCATGTCTATGGCTTGACTTTTCCTCCTCCAAACAATGTCTTCTACAAAGATGACTCATGTTTTAATAAAATCCAGCTCATCGGCCTTTTTTCTCTCTGGTTGGTGTAAAAGGCTCAATGCCAACCTAAGATCACTCAGATTTCCTCTTATGATATTTCTTATGACGTTTATACTTTGGTGATTTGGAGCTAGCTCTTACAAAATACGTAATCTAATGCCTAGAATGTCCAGATTTTTCTTTTCTTTTCGATTTTTAATAACTGCAAATACATCCAGCTCCTTTCCGAATCTTTTACCAGTCAAACTCTTCTCAACCTTTGCTTTATCTTTTATCAAAAATCAATTGTCCAGTCATGACCGAAACTTCTTTTATGACAAGAAATGGACCACCACCAAATGAACACTTATCCAGCAGAACAGGCTGTGCACTGTCATACCATTACTGAGAAAACTTACTCAACGTTAACGCAAACTGCCTAAAATACAAATATAGAAATTAGCTACAGGTGAACAATGACATCAGCAATGCCATCTAGGTCCATTCTTATTAAGTGGAGCAGAAGTTCTTCTATTCCCTGTAAAGAGCACAAGCGAATACTCAAGACCATCTGACTGTGAATCCTATCCGCCCTAGCCACCTCAATCTGGCTGCTCATGAATACTTACTAACAACACTAGCAGCTTGTTGATAACATCCAAGTTATGACCTGGGAGACCCAAGATGTCCCAGGGCCGTGCTCTAAGATAAGCCAGACAAAGCTACCCTGTGCCTCCTGTGTAGGTGATCCAGGCTCTGCTAGTGTTTCTTCTGGGCCCTCTCCTTCCATGAGTCATTTGGTTTCATTTGCATAACTAGCTGGTGAGGAAAGGAATCCAGGGATCTTACAGCATTATCATCTCGGCACTGATCAGCCTGTACAAATCAGATCCCGGTCATCAAAATGCACCTAGATCGGGGAGATGCAGGTGTGTAAAACTGCAGCTTCAGCTCCTCAGTGTCATTTCAGAACAAATGGGTGATCACCTGAACGGAAAGGTGGCACATGGCAGCGCTGACGCTGGTCCCTGCATGACACCTTTGGCTTCCCTTGGAGAGGCAATTTTGCCTCTCTACGCCATCTTTTATTCTAATAAAATCAAATTCAAGGGCCCCCCAGTAACTATTTCTTTGTGGCATTAACTCCCTTTCAATGATCCTTCACAGAGTCATCTGTCCTTTGGACATATCATAGAGCAAAATAAAAATGATAAAAACCCTTGTCTGACTATTAAAAAGAATTTCAAAGTGGCAAAAACAGAGCATTCAAAGATAACACAGGGACTTTCCCATTGTGCAATTCCACAGCTCCCATCCTCCTAATGAAGTCTAGGTTCTGCAAGTCATACTCCTTCAACAATAATGTTGCCCTTCTCTGTTGCTGTCAGTTCTGGTACCCGGGAACATTACTTTACCAAGAGCCAACAGGAGATTTGGATTAAAAAAAATAATCTTTAAGAAATGATACAAGTGAGTTTGCCATTTAACAAAGCAATTTATGAATACAATGCCTCTTGATCAGTGCCACACCTTCCAACATTATCACCCAGCCCTCCAAAAACTTGATGAGCAGCAGGTCCTAGTGGCTCACACCTATCATCCTAGCTACTCAGGAGGATGAGAGCTGAGGATCACAGTTCAAAGCCAGACTGGGCAGGAAAGTACTTGAGACTCTTATCTCCAATTAAGCACCTAAAAAGCTGGAAGTGGAGTTGTGTCTCAAGTGATAGAGTGCTAGCCATTAACAGAAAAGCTTAGAGACAGCACCTTGACCCTGAGTTTAAGTACCAGGACTGACGCCCACATGCGTGCACACACACGCACATTCACACACACACACACACATACACACACACACACTCACACATTGGTGTAGTATCCTCCTAGATGGATATTTTAGCCTGGTTGACACTCAGGTCATTTATAAAACAAAGGCCATGTAAAGTAATAGGGCTAATATTCAAAGTCTGAGTGTTTGTCCTTTGATTGATACTTTATATCGTGTGAGAACTTAAGACTTTTTCCAAAATTATTTATATGGATAGTTTTTAGAAAGATGATTATTGGAATCATGACCTTCGGAGTTGGGAGGGAAGGGTAAGATTGATGAAATAAGGGACAATGATCAAGACGCAATGCACTCATCAACTGCTTGCTGAATACCAACTCCTTTGTACAAAAACTTAAAAGTAATAAAAATGTATTTTAAAAAAAAACATCACTTTCTGTCTTGTCATGGAATCCAGTATTCCCACTGGTAATTTACGCCAAGCTGATGTCACATTGCTACCGTGAGGAGAAGTGGTTTGTGTAGGTCTTATGTATAGAGAAAGAGAGGTCTTACTAGTACTAAATGGAGGGAAAACTGAGAGGAAACAAGGGAGGAGATGTTCAAAAAGAAATGGACTCATTCCCTGACTTAGGTAACTAAGCCCTCTGTACCTCAACTTTACAATAACGATAATTCTAATAAAAGAAGTGCTAAAGAAGAATTTGTAGAGGGCATACATAGGGATGGATTTATAGAGTGCCATATAAAATTCCAATATTTATTCTTTCACTTGCTCCACACATATTCATCGAGTTCTTTCTAGCTTTAAACAGACCTTAGAATATGTAACTGAGAAACCAAGCATGACGCGGGACCTCAGAGAGCCGACAATAACGCAAGCACCATCGTGGTCAAGATACACGTACTCGTATTTATAACGAGAAACTTTGGGGAGCAGAGAGCAAATAGAAGGGACACGGGCTTGTCTGGTACGCTGGAGAAGTTTCTGCTTGGTGAATAAATGTTGTCCGGGACAAGGCGCTAAGTAGGTAAAACTGAGAATGAAGGGAAAAGACAGTGTACTGAGACTCAGGAGTGAGTTCCGGGAGTTCAAGAAGCGTCCCACTTGGCCAAAGGCCATTCCCTGGACAACAGCCAGTCCCCTTGCTGACACAGACCATTCCCTTAAGATTCAACTCCACAGGACTCTACCCCAGTAACTCGCATTCTACCACATCCTACCACAGCCACCATGACAGAAGTTCTGCGATGAGTGTTTTAACAAGGACCACAAGTGTTTATTAGTAAGACTTTACCTTCACACATATGCATTTCTTTAGCAATTTCTGGTGCTCCTCTGTATTTTAAAAATTGGTCCTCTCTTTGCAGAAGCAGAACTTATTTTCATCCTGATACGATCATTCTTTTAGATTCCTCCTAAGACATGCAATGATGATCTAAAGAAGCTGCTTGCTAGTTAGTTAATCGGGTTCTGTTTTGTAAAGTTTCCTGGTGAATTCTTTAGTAGCGGTATACAGAGTTCATTCTTTAGATCTTTTTAAAAAATTTTTTGATACTTTTTACCTAGGCCAAGTATAGCTTCCTTGAAGGAAAAGGAGAAAATGTGTTATTTGCATTTGTAACTTGTATGTAGGTGTCCAGTATTGATTGGATTTAATTTGAGGAGAAGGAAAAAAAAAAGAATCTATTAAATTTCATTGTAGAATATTCTGCATAGGATCAAAGTAAGATTTTCTCCTGATAGAAAGTATTAATGGCTTCCTGTCCGGTGTCTTTCTGGTGAACAACTCTTAAGGAGAATTTGAATTGCTTTTGAGTTGGGGAATTATCAAGGTTAGGCCCGGTTTTACGTCTCAGCTGTAGACAAACACGGCCCTTTTCAAGGCCGGTAAACTCGCACCATGGTCCTGGACCTGTTCTCTGCCTTGGTCATTAGTTGCTGCTTGCCCAGCAACTCTGCCATGCTCTCAGCTCCCCTCGGTCACCCGTGCTTTACCTGAACTCTCTCTTCTCTTCCACCTTTAATGTCAAATCACTTAGGAGCTAACCTCCATTTTCCCCTCTTCTCTGCACCTGTTGCTTCTGTGGCCTGCCCCCCCCGCCCCCCGCCGTGCATTCCTGTCTGTGTCGCACTGACTCCAGCGTTCCTTCTGTAGACTGATCTTCTCTAAGAGACTCATTTCTAAATGCTTCTATTTCTCTCTACAGAGCACGGGCTGAACATTGCCCCAATGTGACATCCTGGTCTTTGGACTGACAACTTAAATATTACTCACGGACCCTTCCCAACCCACAACAAACCAGGTTTATCTTTCCAGTTGTCAAAAAAACAAAAGGCTTGGAGCTATACTTGATTAATCTGTTTTCTTACATCTTGCATCCAATCTGCTAGAAAGCCTACTGGAGCTAATTTGAAAATACATCCCGAAAACTAATAAAATAAGGGGGAGAGGAAAAGAACAGACAGTCTACAACAGAAGAACAGCTAATGCCCTTCAAGGTATGAAAAGATGTTCCATTTCATTCATAATAAGATAAATGAAAATTAAAACTACCCCGAGATACTATTTCTCATATCTCAAGTTGGCAGAAGTTCAAAAGCCTGACAGCTCAGTCTGTTGGGTGAGGGTGTGGAAAACTAGCATGCTTGTAGATCTGACATTGTGAGTGTAAAATTATGCAGCCAGGGTGAAAGGGGATTTTGTAAATACTGAACAGAATTAGAGATTCATCTTCTCTTTGGCCTGACATTCCTACTTCTAGAAATTCGGAATTTACTCTGGATATACACATACGTACTAAAACTCACACTGATGATATAGATGTATAATGTGTGTAAATAATCTCATGGACTAAGAGTAATCGAGTGTTTGTAAGAGCCCAAATTGGATTTAAATCAAATGCCTGTGAACGAGAGATTCATTGGATAAATTATGGTACTACTCCAAAATGAAGCACTACCTAGTTATAAAAAAAAGGAATTAAGAAGGCATCATGCATAAATATTGCATGCCTGTGTATGTGCTGTGAGGATATGATTTAAATCCAACGAACAGAGAATAATGTTTATCATGCTTTTTGTTGTTGTTTAGAGAAGAACAATACATAGAAATTTTAAAAATGGGCAGGAAAACCAATGCCAAGGCTCATTTTTAAAATGTGCATGGAGAGCAGCTTTTAGCAAACTGGTGCAGGCACATACTGTAGTCTGTTGCCGTTTTGTATAAACTTTTATCAGCGCACAGCCATACCTATTTATCTGTGTGCTGTCTACTGTCTATGACAACTCTCTCATTAAACTCAAGTGTACCAGTCCCCAGATAAACCATGTGACCTTACAGGTTACAGTGCTCTGCGAGCACTTACAAAATTCTTACCCCCAATCATGCGCAGCTCATTGGAGGGCACACCAGAGAGGAGAATCGTTGACCTTATGGGGCTCAAATATTTATCATCTTCCAAATATGAGACCGTGCAGTTACTATGCCATTTGCCTGGAATTCTCTTTCCCAACACATATCCAGGGATATGTGTTTATATTTTCCAGTACCATGGATCAATTCCAGGGCCTTGTTTATAGCAGCCATGGGTTCAGTTATTGACCTAAAACCCCCAAGCCACTGGACACTGATATAATCCTAGCCATTCAGGCATTTCATATCAGAAGATTAGGATATATAATGTATATATCCTAATCTTGTGAATATTATTATATTTGTAGTATATATAGATTATATTTATAGTACACATCATTTTGTATAGTATATACGCATATATAATATACATAATATAGTATATATAATATAGCATATATTATATATAATGTTACTATATTATATAGTATAGCAATTATATATACATATGTTATATATGTTTTATATTACATATACATATACATTTTATATATATGCAGATTTCAAATTTAAGAATATATTGTGCTTTGCTACAATTTTTGTACTCTCTAGCACCTTCTAGTATGATGTCCATTTCACATATATTTTTATATTGTCTTACCCTATCAGAAGGTAAGATCTAGTCTAAGAGGGCGGGCAGACTTTTTGCTTATTGACATAGTATGAATATCCATAAATTTTACAACTGGCACATAGTACTCTCCTTCAAAAGAATTATTGGATGAAGAACAGTAGAATGAAATGATGGTTTCATGACTTTCAATGAAAGTTTTATATACACACACATGTATTAATACCAGAAGGCAGATGCATACAGGACAAATCACTGAAAAGTCATACACAAATCAATGATGCTTCTCATTATGTTTTAATAGTATAAAAAGCCTCTATTTCATTATGAAGACTCTGCTTTAAAATAACAGAAAATTACTTTAAAAAACCACTCAATTCTTTTGTGCTGAATAATTTTCAGGCATGAAAAGGGTAAGAAAGTAAGTATGAACATTAAGATAAATATTCTGGGTCAGGCGCCAGTGGCTCGCGCCTGTCATCCTAGCTATTCAGGAGGCTGAGATCTGAGGATCCCCGTTCAAAGCCAGCCCGGGCAGGAAAGTCTGTGAGACTCTTCTCTCCAATGAACCACCAGAAAACTGCAAGTGGTGCTGTGGCTCAAGTGGTAGAGCGCTCGCCTTGAACTGAAGAGCTGAGGGACAGCGCCCAGGCCCAGAGTTCAAGTCCCACAATGGACAAAAATAAAAATAAAAAAGATAAATATTCTATTAATCTGTACATTTCTTGAAGGCACTGCTCTATTTATGTTAGAAATAAAGTCAAATATTGCAAACGCAATTCATAAGCAAAATCACACTGATGACAAAAACTAGTATTGTCTCCAAAAGTTCTGGAAGCCAACTTCAACTTGAGAGTATCCTAATTTGATGTGATTTAAAAATATGAAAATTGGATGTTCTATTAAAGATAACTCAAAGTAATAGCTATATTTTCTAGAATAAACATCCAAGTGATGTTTTTAAAAACCAGAATAATATTCTTTAACCAATCACAAATATAGATTTCACAATTCAGAATCCCTGTAGACAAGAATACCATTCGGCTACTTTGAAACATATTACCTGAATGAATAAAATTACCAATACTGACAGTAAATCACAAATGAGATAAAAGGATGGGAGCTAAATATGCAAGGAAAATGTCCCACATGATTGAAATCTCATGAAAATGGAAAAATTCCTGTGAAATGTGGGGAAGGAAGTCAGAAAATGCAGTTCTGAATTTTAAGGTAAGAGGGAAACCAATTAAGTTAACCTAAAGTATAAAAAACTTCAACAAACTTAGAACCCAATATAAATGAAGGGTGGAACATTATCTCTTTGAGCTAAAGAATGTAACCAACAGTGACTGGCAGTGGACAGGAATTGAGCGGAAGCACAATATGAAATGCGTGTGTGTGTGTGTGTGTGTGTGTGTGTGTAACATGTGTGTGTAATAATGACATATATCAATATATATTAATATACAATCTATATAATATGCATCTTATATCTATTATATATAATATGTATAAATAGAAGTAAGACAAAGAGATCTATATCGGCTGGATATTTAAGTCTTCAAGTCTGGCCTATGTTTTCTTTTTTTTTGGGGGGGGTGGTCCGGTCGTGGAGCCTGAACTCTGGGCCTGGGCGCTGTCCCTCAGCTCTTCAGCTCAAGACTAGCGCTCTACCACTTGAGCCACAGCGCCACTTCCGGCTTTTTTCTTTTTGCTTATGTGGTACTGAGGAATCAAACCCAGGGCCTCATGCATGCAAGGCAAGCGCTCTACCACTGAGCCACCTTCCCAGCTCCTGGCCTGTGTTTTCTAAGATAACAAAGGATACATTAAACCCATCACAGATATATGTTTATGTACAAGTATATTGTTTCATTTGATTCTTAAAATTGTAAAAGAGTTTGACCTCTGTCATATAATCACTGTTTATAAGCAGATAATTTGAGAGACATATAATATCTATGTGTAAATTTCATTACATGTTTAACAGGGAAATGAATGGAACCTAGTTGTCTCTCCATACCACACAAGGATATGTGGAACTCAGCTATTAATTTTATAATCATCTTAATTGTAATTTGCCTTCAAAATAGGCAAATAAAGTTAGAAAAGCTACATGACAGAATGAGATTTCTCTAAATGATCTTTTACCATATTAAACCTAAGTTTAGCACTTCACTTCTTGGTGAAAAAGATGCCATTTTCTTTTTTGAAACACTGAATTCAATTTCTTGTGTTCCTAACCCAGGGTTTGGTTCTAATATGTGAGTGACTATTGTTTCTTTGGAGAAAATTCAAGTTTCCATCTACAAATATTTCCCAACCTCAATGCTTCATTGCATTCCAATCACTTATGACGAGGATGTGAACAACAGCAGAAAGTTGCACAGTTTAAATCAATCTCAAAATAAGTATTTTAAAATTGAAGGCAAATTCAGGTACTCTTTGCAATTGCCGGTATGAAAAACACAATCATGTAAAATAGTTGCATATACATTGGCCTTAGAGTACTGCCTCTAGAAATTTCTTGGTATTGACAAGGGACCAGCAGTGGGTTTTTTTTTTCCCTAGATCTTTGCATTGGTTGGCTAGAGTGGCTGGTATAATCTTTTGTAGGAACAAAATACCACAGACTGTATGTGGAAATGACAGAAGGTTACTGTCTTGGATTCCTAGGCACAGATAATTCAAGAATAAGGAGCTGACAGGCCTGCTTTTTCTCTAAGCCTTGACTCTCAGCCGTACCCATGGCCGACCTATTCAATCTCTGTTCCTTCACCCGGCCCTTCGAGTGTCTGGTGTTCCCATTTTCTCTTTTTGTAAGAACATCAGTTGGGTTGGATGAGGGTTCATTCCAACAATGTCGTTTTAATTTAATTACCCCTTTCTTTCAAACTCTTGTCTCCAAATTAGGTCATCTGATGGAGTACAGGGGATTAGGATTTCAACACATGAATTTTAAAGGGACACAATTTAGCCCATAATAGTCTTCTTTAAAATTATTGTAAGTCATAAAGTGTCACATCTCTTAATAATTTACTGTAATAGAAAACTGGTGATCTGCTCCCTCCACCTCTGCCTGCCCTATAAGAAATATGACTTTGCTTAGGAAAATGAACTGTTAGAATCCATTCCATCTAGATATTTTAAATAACCCAGAAAGAGTCTTTGGAACAAGCTCATGAATCATGTTCTCAACTTTACTTATGTCAAAATCCATTTGGGGATCCTTTCTTCCTGAAAGTGGTTAATGACCCATGTACAATCTGACAATTCACCATTTTTCCCCCTAATCTCCAAGGCCACCTGTGTGGCAGCATTTCAGGGGTACCACCTTCAAAGATTACTGTGGGAACTGGATAAATTGTCATAGTATTTAAAAAGTGAGGGCAGAAAAGATGTCAAAAACTGTAGCTGAACTATATGTAATTGAATTTGAGTTTCAGCTTGTCTTGTTTTAATGATTTTTACCTCTTCTGCTATTCAAATGTGTCCTTTTCAAATGAGTTCTGTTCCCATGGTTTTCTTTCACTATCCTCTGTGTGATTTCTTGAAAATGGTCACAAATATAGCAAGAAAAGAGGGTAGATACTCAGCTATGGTGCATCTTTCTAAAGGATCTCCTAATTTTTTTTTTTACTATTTTGCATTACTTTCATCTTCACGCATAATATTAACTCCTGACAAAAGACAGAATCATGAAAGTAGATCTAGAATTTGAATAAAGTTGGGGACCCCCCCCCCGCATCTATCCTGCTGCTTTTACCTTATGCGACATTTATATGCTTATCACATCCACAAGGGATGGACAGCTCTTCATACCTAACTTTGTAATCAAATACCCGGAAATCAAGGGCAGCTACACCAAAACTAGACCACACAATGAAACAAGCACACAGCCTGCGTTTCTACTTCTGCGTTTTTTAGCTGCAGTTTCTCAGAGGCTGGGACATTCCTTAAGCGACACATACCTGGCATTTTTATGTCTTTCAAGTCTTAGCCACATTTTCAATTTCAGTTTTTACATGGTAACGACAAGTAGCTTTCTAACTAGATCTGGTGAGTTATAGCTTCAGCAAATAAGATGAATGTTAGTTTAAAGCATGTCAAGTAGAATTATTGTCTGAGGTTTATAATAATTAATTTATAATCGATAAAGTTTCACCAAGTAAGTCAAGATGACAAAAACATGCTGATAGGAAATGTCAACACAGGTTATAGTCGAAGTAGTATTTCGACATTAAAAAAAAATCCTTAGCAAGTTTTTTATTAGAGAAAAGGAAAATAACCCAAATTTAAGTTGTCACATTTTAGAGCAGGAAAGGTAGGGGAAAATATATCTACTAATCTAAATATGTGACATAATTTAACTTTGATTTCAAAGAAGCAAATATTTACTACTTGTTTCTACCAAAAATGTGTTGAAATTCTCTTGAGCTGTGATTTATCACCTGACTAATGGCATATATTTTCTCAGCAAAAAATGAAAAACTTTCAGATATGTTTTGGAATACTTCAACTTTATGGTAGAAGGTAATGAATGTTCCCTAGTACCTTTAATTGAAATATATACATATATTTGTAGTAAAATTCATAAATCACATGTGCAGAAACAGTAGAACATGGAATCACAAACTTGGCACATTTATATTAAAATGGATACATCAACTATTAAAATAAATGTATCTCTTACTGAGAAAATAGATCAAAATCAAATCTAATAGTTCACTTACCAAATCAGACATTCACTATTGAATCATTACTTATTGAATACAGAAATAGATACATCATCCATCAAATCAAATTCCTTCTCTAGGAAATCAACTCCAGCATCGGATTCAAAACTGCCTTCTACTAAATCAAAAGACGACCCAATAAATCAAAGCAATACTGCATCAAAGAATTTCATTTAAAGTAAATATAGTGCACCACCAGGCAGCATATATCATAGTAAAGGTATCATTTATTAAGAGAAAGATATGCCTTTTGCCACTTAATTCTTTCAAATCTATTCTTTGGATACAGCAAAGAAATTATTCATTTGAACTCATCTTACCATGGTTTGAGAAGACATATTTTCTAAGGGAATAATGCTCAAATAGGAAGGAAATTTTGAGTAATGAAAACTTAGTACACTTTCAAATAACATGTTAACAATAGATTAACTGCTTCTTGATTTGTTTTGCATTCTGTAAGTTTCAGTACAATTTTTATTCATTTCTACTTGCTTTAGTTGGGGGTTGGTATGTAACAGTAGGACATATTTACATGTCTGGTGTGATGTTTGACAGACACAGGCTGTGTGTTAAGACAAGCTACACTCATCCCCAGATCTCCACCAAAACAGTGACCAATATTTGGTGGTGAGATTATGTACATCCTCCAATGTGCTTTTGAAATATACTATTGCTAACTGTGGTCACCTGATTTTTATTCTGCTGTTTGAACTATGGCTTTCTAGCTCTCCATCAATTCTGATTCACACTCCCTCTCCCCTGCTCAGTGGATGACCACGGCTCGTCCACTTGACACTGCGAGAGCAACTATTCTAGATTCCACAGGAGTTAGCTCACAGGGTGCTTGCCTTTCTGTGTGGTTTATTTCAATGAATATAATGTCCTCCACGTCCATGTATGTGGCCATTTTCTACAAGATTTTATTTTTTCAAATGGTTTCAAAAATAGTAAGGTAACCCACATACGATGGAATTAATTTGTTTTTATGGAGGGCTGAAGAAAATGGAAGTATTCTCCTAATATGGGACAGCCTGTGTTTGTTCCCACAATCAAGAGGCCAAGGTTAGGAGACAACACCTATCATTTCAAGTCATCACAGCCTGACTCACACAAAAAGCCTTCCCAGTTTTACAGTTTAGTTTTTTGAGTTTTGCTTGTTTCTATTAGCTACATGGGAGCTTTACAAGTCTAAAACTTTCTTTCTACCTTCACATTTATCTTGTCTCACTGAGGATACTGAGATATTCACAAAGGGTTTTGAGAATCAGCAGAAGTCTCATAATACATTAATTGCACAGTGTAGGTAGTAAATGTATTCAGCAAACAATCCATGGATGGAAATTACGTAGGAAGTAAAGACTTTGTAATGTGAAATTTGCAGATTCACAAGCCTACTAGCCTTAAGACTAAACTAGTTAGAAGACTAAGTACAAAACAAATTAATCTGTGAAATTAAAAAAATAATTATCTGGGGCACATATGAATATTGATTGTTAGAAAACTGAAGTTAAATGATATTTTGAAAAGCATTTGGATTTAAAAATCTGAGGAACAAATAACATTTCTCGCTGTTATGGAATCCACAACCCATTCTTACATCCATTCTGTGTGCCCTACGCTCTCCTAGACGAACCATGGGTTCAATGACAGTTTAAAGCCTTTTCTTTCTCATCAGAAATACAGCCATGCTACTGTTTGTTTTAAGATACCCTCGCCTGGTTAAGGCTCGAAAATAGATTGTAAGTCATTTATGAGTTAGTCAATAAGACCAGCCCTCCTTTACTGCCAGCTATTTATAAAATGTGGCCCAAACATGTTTATTACTGATCAGCACTTTCTCATTATTGCTCTGGCTCTGTCAATAGGAACATTGATTAACATAATTGCAGTTTGGCCCAGCATGGATTGATTGGAACATAAAATAACAAGAACTGTGCAGGAATGTCAAAAGGAAAGAACAATTCCATAGAATACTTACTCAAGGTAGGAGTCACGTGCGACTTAGGCCCGAAGAACTGAGACTAAGCAATCATGCGACTATAATTGGAGAAGTTGAGAGGAGGAGGAGGAAAATACTGGAGGGGCTGAGTCTGATCAAGGCATATTGTTGCACCTGCAGATGTGTCAAAATGAAACTCCTTTATACAACTAATGGATGATAATAAGATGATCAAAAATGTATAACAGATTGTTACGCTAAGTATTGCTATCTAAAATAAACCAACTTGTCCTTCTCTTTCACATAGAATAACTTACTTAGGAAAGAAAATAGTTTAAATTTTTTTATTGCTTCTAATGTTCAGATATATTTTTACAATGGATTTAAAACAATTATGATCTTTAAGGGACGGTACAAAGGATTGTCATTTAACAAAGCAGTTCATGAATACAATGGAGCTTGATCAACCTCATCCCTTTCCACATCCTCACCCTTCCCTCCCCTCCCCTCCCCACCCCTCACTTTTCTTAATTTTGTAGGATATACATTGGATTCTTGTCTGTATCGTCCTCCTCTCCTCCTCCTCACTGTCTACCCCTTTCTTCTTCACCCCTTTCCCCACCCCTTTCAAATACTGCTTCCTGGTGTTTTTTGGTGGACCTTCACTTTGGCTTTCTATGACATTGCATTATTTGAGATCTCCCTTGAATCTGCCATATTTCAGTGAATCCATTTGTATTAGACTTGCATACCAGGGGTGAAAGCCAGAGTCAGCTTAAAAACTCATCAATAAGTAAACACACTGGATGGTATGCAAGTGTATACAAATGAACTAACTTCACTTCAGTTAGGTAGCATATGTTTTTTATCATCTTTATTTGAACCGACTGTGAAATATCAAGATAATCATATGTGTGTGTGTGTATATGTGTGTGTGTATATATATATATATATATATATATATATCTGACTTCATAGCTTCTTTTCTATATCAAGTAGTATTCTTAAGAACAGGCCCCTTATAGAAACTTTCTAGATCCTCAATTTTTCACAATTGTCTTGAAGAGTGGAGTCATCTGCTGGAACATTCCTAGGGCATGAGTTTCTGTGAGTTTTCTGAAGGAATATACGCTGGTGAGCTCGCAGTATTTCTATGGCATAGTCAGTGGATAAATCTGCTGTGTTCCCGTGGTAGCGTTTCCACATGTGCCCCAAAATGGTGCATTAGAAGTACAATCTTCGCGTAACAGTTAGGAGGTGGGGCACTGTTGGAGAGTGGGCTGTGGGGCTGGCGGCATCATGAACAGATTCATTCATCCGTTATCATTCATTATTCACGAATCCCTTGCCATTTGGCAAGTAGATAGGCTAACTCAGAAGGTGGGTTCTCATTAAAAGAGGAGGGCCCTCGGCTTTCCCCGGTCAGTGCTTGCACTCAGCTGGATTGCAATTCCACAGCAGCTTTCCCTTGTTCAGCTGCCAACCTCACCCTCGAGGTGTTCTGTCCCCAGTTAGGACTCTTGAATTCAACAGACCGCAGCCTAGTCAAGGGGAACCGAGGCTTTGCAAAGGGTCCTGTCTACCACCTTTCTACTGTTCATCCATTCACTGAATCTGCAGCCACAGCAGCAAGAGAATCTCAGGTGTTGGGATCAAGAGCCAAGACACACACGGAAAACCCCAACAACAAAATAACGAGACCCAGACTGACTGGGTGTGAGGCTTAGTGTAACAGGAATGGGTTGACAATATGCTCTGTATGAAAGAACAGTACTGAAATTAACAGTAAGGGGGCGCAGAGAGCAGGTGAAACAGAATGAGTTCAGTATTTGGTGAGTTTTTGGTAGTAAGTGAAGACACAGAAAAGGGGGAGCATCCTGGAAAGTTTGGGGTGCCTAAATTTAATGTCATAAAAGGAAGAACAGAAAAATCACCCCGGGGATGACTTCATCAAGAAGATATACAAAAGCTAAGAGTAGAGGGAGCCCAAGACAACAAGATGTTTGAAAGAAAAACCTAGTTTGAAAGTCCAAAGGAGCTGATTAATGTTTTCAAAGTTCTAATTTCAGGCCTAAGTTCCTTGCTGCAGTTTGTTTTACCATAAAACAAAGCATTCTCAATAATAAGGACCCATTTATAACAGACATCCCTAGAAGCAATTGCTGTAATTCTTTCTGCAGAAGTTAACTCTCTGGGCTTTGCATTCGGATACTTCAGCCTGTGAGACAAAGCTTTGTGCTGTTCATTTGGTTCCCAACACATTGTCTGCTGCAAACTCTTGAGGACAGTGTAGCCCTGAAATCAATGTAGCTAACATCAATTCTACTACCAAAACTCAAAGACATTACAACCCTCGAAGCCTTCTTTGTTTTCCTTAATGAACACGGAGAAGACATATTCCTGTGTCAGGAATTTTGAGTTAGGAAACTAAAATGCCGCCTGGATGTTAAATCTAATACAGGCCACTGACTTCTCTACTTGAGACGTAGACCTCTAAGACTATGAACACACACCTGAGAAGTAACATTTTTATATCAATGAATAAAAATAATGATTAACTTAGATAATTAAGTGTTTAGAAAAGTAAACATTCTGTACTTGCAATCACTACTACTTATGGTTGCTTTCTCTTTTATTAAAAATCATTTCTCCGGGCCCCCTTCTGCCATGACTACACATGACAGGAGCTTTGCGTAAGGATTTACTCTTTGTCGCTTTCTAGTAATTAAATCTTACAATAGTACAAAGCCATTAGGAGTACATGCAGGGCCTGGGCGCTGCCTCTGAATTTTTTCATTCAAGGCTAGTACTATACCACTTGAGCCACATCAACTTTCCTGCTTGGGCTGGTTTTGAACCACAATCCTCAGATCTCTGCCTCCTGAGTAGCTAGGATTACAGGAATGAGCCACAAGCATGCGCGCGCGTGCGCACGCACACACACACACACACACACACACACACACACACACACGTTACACAAAGACATTTGCGCTTCCTCTTTAGTGTTCTACAATGCATGTGTACAAGTCAAATTTGTCTTCTAAATTATCACTTAATTCTTTTTTTCCATCAGGTAGCAGAGAACAATTCAGCACTTCAGAAAATATAAGACACTGAACTAACAGGATGTTTGAACAACTGTTTCCTTCTGTGAAAGGCCATATGAAAACAGAACCAAGTTCTCATATATCCTGGTTTTCTTTCTTCCCAAAGCACTGAGATCAAGTGACATAAATCACTGAAACCAAGCCTAGACATGGCCACACCTATGCTCCTTAAGGAACAGAGCTCCTAAGTCGTCCTTCAGAAGTCTGCAGAATCCTCTCACGGGCCCACTGGACCGTGCTTCTGAGGGTGAAGAGAGGCATACTGTAGCTCATCCTGTAAAGGTCAAAATCCCCACGGCCAAACACAGTGAGCCTCTCAGGAGTAGGTAAGAGGCGCATTTACATCATGCACAAACGCACCTTCAAACACGTCTTCCATCTCACGCCGGCAATCTCCCCTCCTCTCATAATAAATCCCCCGCTAACCCCTCAGCAGGGAGACTGTTGTGAGCTCATGGCTGCCAGCCTCCTTTCCAGCTGGCTCTGTGGTATCACATCGCCACTCGCTAATTAACACCTGAGGTGAGGCAAAGGCAGCTGGAAGACAAGGGAAATCTGAATTTCGTGTAGTCCTTTCTAGAAAGTATGGGGACCTCGGCTGTTTCTTGGAGACCTGGAACTGGATGGCCGAGCCATTTCAGGTTGAAAAAAGATGTCGGAAGACCCTGCTGGGTGAGTTGGAAGACCTGAACAAAGTGAATGTGACTCATGAATACTGATTTATTACTCAACACAATGGTGTCTTAATTGAAGAGCCACCTGTCAGGCAGAAAAAGGACTTGGTTATTAGGTGTTCTCTTCTAGACAAAATCGGATAAAAAGTTTTTACACGGAAACTCGCTGTACTTCCATTCTTCCTTAGATAATAGTCATTCCTTTTTTTTTATTTGTAAAATGTATGAGCATTATATTTTTTTCATTGAATCAAACCATAATTTAAAGGAAAAAAAATTGTCCAGTATTCATAATTCAATCTTTAATCAAAAATCTAGAATTCCAAGGGAAGGGGAGAATTGGCAAATACCTACGAATCTCAGTCAGGAACAATTTTGTTTGATTTACAAGGAGCCTCTTGTGTCGACATTTAAATGTAGCCATGTCCCACAGTCATCTGTCAGAATGGGAGCCTTTCCAGTTCATCAAAATGTCACAGAGTTAGTACTTTTAATTTTTATTTAATCTCCTGCAAGTATGAACTCTGATTGTGATTACAGCTTCATCTGCTCTTGAGTGATTTTGTTTTATCAGACAAGACGTGCTTCGTGGACCACAATGATGGAGAGGAAGAAAACTGCCCAGGACAGGAAACAATGAAGCTACCGTTGGGGGAAGGAGAAAAGGACCTGAACCTATGGGTCACACAACATGGTAATTAGTGAAAAGTATACAACACTCGGAATTTACCTCTATCACAGAGTCTAGTCTGGTTTTCTGAAGCACCCAAAATACTGGTGGGAGGGAAGAAATCTAGGACCAGAATGGCTTCGCTGGCTAAAAAATAAAAATCAAAATGGAGAAGAAATGTAATTCAGTGGGACTAAAGAACTGAAGTCACCATTATTCGGTAGGATAACCTGCTCTCTGATCTTGTCCTATTCATGCACAAAGAATAATAACTAATGAAACATCACTGCCCAGGCAAACCTGCAATGACTGTTTATGGGTGGGTGAAGGGATGGCGTAGCTCAAGATGCAGTACATACATAAACGGCTTTGTTAAATAGCAAAAAAGAAATTTCAGTACATAACTTCCAAAATTAAGAAAAGTGAGGGAAGGGATGGTTTGGAGGGGTGGGCGAAACTATTGAAGGAGGTGACATTGACCACAATATACTCTATTCAACACCTGCTTTGTTGAATGGTAACTCCATTGTACAGCTCCTTAAAGACAATGAAAAACATGTTAAAAAGTTATCTTCCAATAGTTTTTGTTAAAATGCAAAAACAAAACAATCTTTACCTACTCAGTACCTAGCTGTGTAACTATTACACAAAACTGATAGTTTTGATCACTCTTCTGTTACAAAGTGGTAGAACCTGTCTTCTTACAATATGAAAGTTATTTTGGGGAAGAAATGAAATATTTTTTGACATGTAAAATAGCCTACTCACGAGTGTGGCCGGTTGCTTGCTATTCTTCATGGAGTAACTTTCTTAGACATGAGCTTTCGGTCCAGTATGTAGAGGCAAAAGCAGAAGACACAACTTCAGCAAGCAAGGGGAATGAGTTATTGGTGGAGGGGCACGTGGGAAAGTGTTTTACTGCATAGAGAGTTTTGATGTCATTAAGAATTCTAAAGTTTGTCTACTGCTGTGGCTGTGAGACCTGGATGCAGAAATAGGATTCATATCCCATGGCTCCCAGCTGATGTGCATGAAGCACAGTTCAGAAGAGAGTTAAACCTTCCAGAGTTAAAGCCGATAAATCACTTTACTTTCCTATCTACTTAGAAAAACAAATCAAAACCAAAACCCACACAAGACAATAACAAAATAAATCCAACCACCCAGTACCAGTACAGGTGACACAGACTGTAACCCCACCAAACAGGAGTGGTAACTAGGAGGATCTTTGGTACCAGGTGCATGCCTGTAATGCAAACACAAGACCTTATCACAAAGAGAAAACAAAAGTTAAAGCAAGGCTAGTAAGATGGCTCAAGTGGTAAAACACCTCCCTAGCAAGCGAGAGGTCCTGGATTCAAACCCACAATGCTTCTAAGAAAACGAGGCTAAAATAATCTGAATAGATGTAAGTCATGTCTATGCCACAGACTCCTGTTGTCCGAAAATCTCAGGTTAGACTGGGAAATCCACCCTGAGCCCGTGACTGAAAGATTGATCATCATCCTCTTCCCAGCTGGTAGTATCTGGTTTTCTCCCTGATTTACTCCACTGAAAAGCATGAAGACTCTTCATTGCTGTTTGGGCTACAATGGGAACCATCTAGAGGTAGATGATTGGTCTCTACCCATGCAGGTGCTTAGAGATCAGATGCCTTCCAATGGAGTGTAAAAAAAAAAAAATCACTCAATTAACACTGGTCATAACACACTTAAATCCCAAGGTTCCATTCTGGCCAGCTCGGACCAGCTGAACTTAAGCTTGCTCTCCATGAAGCCTCCTCCTTACTCCCTCTTTCCACTCCACCCTGTGCGCTGGGCACCTCTGTGCTGTTCCTCCGCCCTGAGCACTTTGCAATATAGATAACGTTTGCTTTTCGCCTGCACATTTGCGTATGATTTCCTCTCCTCTTCATGAGCATCGCTCTTTACCAGCCTCCCATGCCTTTTGTTCGGTTTGAATTCAGAGCCTGCTGCTTGCTTACAAGGCTGAGCCATGTGTTCATCCTTTTATTATTATTATTATTTTAATTTCATCTTGCTTTCTTGCACTGGTTATCTTTGAGACAAGGTCCTGCTTCCCACTCAAGCATCGAATGGAGTGCAGTTCACCTATTTTTCACTTCCCGCCATAGTGACCCATGCATGTCTCCACACCCAGCTTCTGTCAGTGAGATACTCAGGAACATTGCTGCCCAGAATGTCAAACCTTAATCTCAGTCTCCCATCTAATGAAGATGACAAGCAGGAAGCACGTGGTTCTCCAGCTTTCAAATGTCCCTGCGTTGGGATTGAACACTAATCTGGACAAAATGCCTGACCTCATCTAAACCAAAATTCTAGGGATTGTGTCCTATCTGTATTGATGGCGAAGGGAGATATAGGTAAGAGGAAGAATTTGAGACTTGATCTGAAAAGAAAAAAGATTGCACCCAACCAAACAAAAACAGCAAGAAGGACACAGCTCAAAGTAGGACAGTCCCGTGCCTAACAAACGTGAGGCATGAGTACACACTCAAATACAGACAAAATTAAGAGAGAAAAAGACACATTCGATCACTCTACCAAAAATCAGGTTTATTTATAGTATGTTGGTGTTTTTATTCCTCCACCCTCATCTGAACATGGTGAAAACGGAACCCTGTTTTACACAAGAATCTGCTAATTCGCAGAACACGGAGCAGAGTGAAGGTTGCAGAAAGGCAAAGAAAAGGAGAATCTTAGTGTCCTTTCAAAGAACCCTTTACTATGACTTGAGATATTGTATAAAACCAGCAAAAGGAAATCTAATCAGGAGGGATCTATTATTATCTTATATGTAAAAGAAATACCTTCAACCTTCATTTCCCTTATGTGATAGTATTTCAATCATTTCAATTACTGCATAATAATTCCGGAGAGTATTTGGAATTCTTAATCAACAACATGGTGTATGTGGATGGCTTTATGTCTGCTGTGCATAAAACCCACAGAAAGTGATAAATATTTAATCAATTAAAATGTTTTGAAACAACCAGATGTTTACAGATATGCAAAACACCCTTCAAAGGTTGACTACATTAATTTTTTACTTGGCTTCTAATCATGCATATATGATAGGTCTATATGTTTGTGATTTATGGGTTTGAAACAATTCTTTACAGTCCATAGTGGCTGGCTGAGATCCCAAAGGTAGTTTGTGCTGAAATTGGTGGTGATGAAGAACGGGAATTCTAATTTCAGCATTCTAGGATGATGAGAAAGGAAAGAGAAAAATGCTCACAGCATGCTTAGCAAAGTTCTTTTAATTGTGTCTTACTTCAAACAAAAACATGGCTGAAGAAATCGTAACACAAAAAAGCCTGAAACACTGTCAAGAAGCAGGAAATGAAATAGACCAATAAACATAGAAGAAAGTGGAAAAAAAAAAAACGTAGCCAAAGAGTTACCTTCAGAATAGCCTGAAGTCTAGGCAGTTTTATAGCTCAGTTCCTGTGAGCTTTCAAAAACAAATAAGACCATTTTATAGATGCCCTTTGGAGCATTAAAAATATAAAGATAACTTTCAATGTATTTCATGCCATGAGAACCATACTGGTAAGCAAATCTGAGAGACTACAAAGTTAGAAGACTTTAGATTACTAATATTTATAAACACGAAAGCAAATAATTGAAATAGAAATTTTGTACACTGAAAGAATCAATGTATTTAAAAAAAAAAAGGATGCACGGGGCTGGGAAGGTAGCTCAGTGGTAGAGTGCTTGCCTTGCATGTTGAGGCCCTGGGTTCGCTTCCTCAGCACAACATAAGCAGAAAAAGTGGCGCTGTGGCTCAAGAGGTAGAATGCTAGCCTTGAGCTGAAGAGCTGAGGGACAGCGCCCAGGCCCAGAGTTCAGGCCCCACAACCGACCAAAAACAAAAAAAAAGAAGAAGGATGCAACCTGTTCAAGAAAATTTGCCTTAAAATTTAAGATTAATAACAGGTTGACCCATTGTAACAATGAGATATACACAACACTATGTTGAAAATGAACTTTACAACTTTGGGGAGGAGGAGGGCAGAGTTGGCGAGGTGGGGAGGGAAGGGAGGGGAGGGGAAAAACAAAGGAGGAGGTAACAATGCTCGATAGGAAATGGATTCATTTCCTTACCCATGGAACTATAACCCCTCTGTATGGTATCTTTACAATAAAAACAATTAAGTATTTCAAGACTAAAACTGATCACCCCTTTTAAAACAGAAGGAAAACTCTACCGTATCATTTACACATACTGCTCACACTATGATGTTTCTAACCAAACTCATGTGTACGACCTCTCCCTGCATGAGACTTCAGAAGCAACTTCATCATAGCTAAGAAACTGACAAAAATATTCCAATTCATCTCTTTTGTTTAAAAGAATTCCAAAATTCCTAGTCCCTGTTAGAAGGTAGATATGGGAAGATAAACCTTTCCTCTCTGATAGAAAGGATAGAAAATCTGAATTTATACTTACAGATCATCTAAGTTACCCCAAAGTAATACTTAGACAATTTTAGGGTTAAGAATGATGTGTGATGTACTTTCCTACAAGTGGTAATATTTTAAGAAATACAAGAAAAAAATATCCAGAAGAGAAAGATTCTATATCAAATGCTGCATATATCCATGTTACATAAAAATCAGACAGGCAGCCGCAATGCTTTTGTGAATGGTATTATATTACCTGTCAAAGCAGTTCACTTCATGGTAGACAGGAGCAGAGATTAGAACACAGGAAGGAGTAAGGGGAGCTACTGTCCCTAAGGTTGGCCCAGTGGGCTATTTTCCATCTATTTGGTCCCACCTCCTTTCACATCGTACCAATAATGACATCCTATTACAACTGCACTCCTGGTCTAACTCTACTCCTTTCTTGGGCTAATCAGTTGACAGTCAAAATCAACCATCACGAAAATTAAGGTGAAATCATCCAACAGGGAAGCACGCATGTCCTCCGATAAAAGTGTGACTTTGTCAAGTGACCAGTCCTGGTGACACACATTTCACTGTGTGGTGTCATATGCACCTTGCCACTCTGCATTCCCCTGTCCTTCTCAGTGATCACCAGTGTATCAATTCTATCAAATCATTTTGCAGAAATTATTGGAATTTTGGCTAATGCTTCCATTGATTGTTCCAGAAACATTAGCAAAAAATCATGGACAATACAATCAATCTATTGGAGAGGTATAATATGCATAGGTAGCTGGTTTAGGCTCATATACCTATGTTGATCTTTACCTCAAATAATTATCAAGGAACTTTCTTAAGATAATAGCAATACAGTAAGACCTGTTTCACACATTAAATCCAGACCTTAAAAAAATTCCTTACCAGCACACTGTATCAGTGTCTGAGTTCAGATACCACCAGGTAATAGTAACATCTTAGTTCAGGAAACACCAAGTTGAGTGGGAATTACTGCATACTTAAGCCGTCAGCTTCCAGAGTGGAAACTTAAGTGCTTCTCTCTTAAGAGATTCAAAATGTCCTGCATTTAATGCATGTACATAGGAGTCTAAAGGGAACACATTTTCCCTTTGCCAGTAGAACAAGTTAATTTTGAGAGAAAAGTTTAATTAAGATTAAACAAACTTAGATTGTTTGTTAGCCAAAAGGCATCAAGCTATAAGAGCAAATTCGTTGTAGGATAATTGCTGCTGTGAACAATATTTTCTTGTATATAATAGCACTACTGTATTCCTTTTATTAGCTGCAGAATCTCCATCTTTACAAGGAATACACAGAATAACAAAACAAAGGTATAGATTTTACATACTCACCAGGCCATTGGGGGACTACTTATTTATTTTTTATAAATGGAATAATACATGAAAGTCTACTCCAAAAAATAACAAAGATAAAAGTGTAAAATGTCACAAAATATTTATAAAATGTTTAAAAATGTACAACATACCAGAAAATGAATAAGAGGGCCAAATTCAGTTTTATGGACATAGTGATTTAAAAGGGAAATCCTGTTGGGCACCGACAGCTCACACCTGTCATCCTAGCTACTCAGGAGGCTGAGATCCGAGAATCGCGGTTCAAAGCCAGCCCGGGCAGGAAAGTCCTTGAGACTCTTATCTCCAAAGAACCACCAGAAAGCCAGAAGTGGCGCTATAGCTCAAGTGGTAGAGCACTCGCCTTGAGCTGAAGAGCACAGGGACAGCGCCCAGACCCAGAGTTCAAGCCCCACGACTGACCAAAAAAAAAAAAAAGTAGGGGGATATCCCTGTCTTTCTCTTTATGTTAAGCAATCAATCGTATCAGTAACTAAAAGTGTTAGTGTCCAGATAAATTAAGGGTGTGATATGCTTTGATCTGGTGACCTGAAGGCAGAGACAAATGGAGGGCCCATGGGTGTGGAATCGTTGTTGTGCATTTAAAATGTAGCTTGATTAGTTTTTGTTTTTTGTTTGTGTTTTTTAAGGAGGAAGCAACAATACTTGATAAGAAATGTACTCATTACCTTGCTCACGTGATTGTAACCCCCCTGTATAGTGTTTTCACAATAAAAAAAACTTATTTAAAAAGATAAAAAATAAAACAATTCCAGTCAACTTTTCATCATAATTCCACTCATAGAAAATTAAATAAATAATCCATAGCTTGAAAACGAGCCATATAACCTTTCTCAGTGATTTATTGAGTGGGTTGGTTATTGTTATCATGCATGAAAAGAGAAGAAGTTGTTAGACCTTGTTTATTTATTATTATTTATCCCTACTACATTATTTGAAGACTCATAATGGCAGTTTATCGTGGCTGACTGGTTCCTTTATTTGTAGGTTTGTGTGTGCGTGTGCCAATCCTGGGGTTTGAACTCAGGACCTGGACACTGTCCCCGGGCTTGGGGCTTCAGATCTCAGGCTCCTGAGTAGTTAGGATTACAAGCGTGAGCTACCGGTGCCCAGCTTGGACTGACTTTTGATGAGGAAAGTACAAAGCAGGACATGGGAACTGGCAGCTACAATTCCACATGGTATGCCGACAAAGTTTCCTAGTTCTTCCGCTGAGAGAACAAGTCGCAAGTTACTAAGCGAATCAAGTGCAAGGCTATTAATTGGACTAAATCTATCTTCCCTCGATTAATGAAAAATTTCCCATATGAACAGTCTGAAATGATGACTGAGAGCTAGTTCTGTAGCTCCAGCTTCTATTCAAGTACATTTTCAATTAATTAAGATATATTTGAAGCTAGCTTTTTCATAAATTTTAAACCTACCTCCAGTTTTTACCCTGGTCTCTACTTTCTAAATTGTCCAGGCTCGCTTTAATAGCCTAAGGAGCAGGAAACACAGCCAAGAGGGAGAAAGCTGAAAACAGAAATTAAAACGCACAGGTCCTTGGGGTGGTTGGCTGTTTTATATTATTATTATTTATTTTCGGTTTTTTTGCGCTCCAGGCAAATGCACTTATGCCTGAAACTGTATAAATGCCTTCTTATCAAAATGAGAGCCCCACTCAAACCACAGAATGAGTCTGTTACTCTTTGAGTGCAGAAACATGTGTGTGCAAGTGTGTGTGTGTGTGTGTGTGTGTGTGTGTGTGTGTGCACAAGTCTGTATGTCTGGCTAGAATCTACATTTATTTATTTAGCTCAAAAGTTTTCATCTCTACCACACATTCAGTAATTGTAACTAAGCACCTGGTAGCGTTCCCAGTCCATTTTGCTTTTCTAAGCTACCATATGCAGTGTTTGGGAAAAATAAAGAAATAAGCTTCTCAACTCGTCACACATTTTCTTTCCTGTAGAATGCTACAGAACTTGGAAAACCTTCTACCAAGTCCTTCAGGGGTTCATTTCACAAGACAGGAAAAAATAAAGTGGTGGATCATATTCTAGCCTTTGGTTTACTTTCAACACAAATTTCCTTCCCAGAAGTGGAGTTGTGGCTGGAGTTGTAGAGCACTAGCCTTGAGAAAAGAAAGATAAGGGTCTGTCCATACCAAAGCTACCAGCACAACCATGTTTATTGCAGCATTATTCACCATAGCTAAGATACGACACCAACCCAGGTGCCCCTCAGTAGATGAATGGATCAAGAAAATGTGGTGTATAAATACACACACACACACACACACACACACAGTGGAATTCTATGCCTCCATCAGAAAGAATGACATTGCCCCATTTGTTAGGAAATGGAAAGACTTGGAAAAAATTATATTAAGTGAAGTAAGCC